>NW_027423015.1:335000-337500 GCF_048934315.1 Petromyzon marinus
GCATGAAACTTCCAGAGGCATTTGCAGCAGGAATGCATGTGCACTCAAAAAATGTGATATTTTTCACGGAGAGACCCCGTGAAACGCTAGAAGTGGGCGGGGATGTCTCTCTTGTGGCTCACGGGGCTGTTAGGGTGGCACAGAAATCCCTCGGAATGGGAAAACGGGTCATTTTCGTGTCGCCACATTGCATACGAACCGCATGAAACTTCCAGAGGCATTTGCAGCAGGAATGCATGTGCACTCAAAAAAGTGAATATTTCTCACGGATAGACCCCGTGATACGCTAGAAATTGGCGGGGATGTCTCTCTTGTGGCTCACGGGGCTGTTAGGGTGGCACAGAAATCCCTCGGAATGGGAAAACGGGTCATTTTCGTGTCGCCACATTGCATGCGAACCGCATGCAACTTCCAGAGGCATTTGCAGCAGAAATGCATGTGCAGTCAAAAAAAAATTGATATTTTTCACGGATAGACCCCGTGAAACGCTAGAAATTGGCGGGGATGTGTCTCTTGTGGCTCACGGGGCTGTTCGGGTCGCACAGAAATCCCTGGGAATGGGAAAACGGGTCATTTTCGTGTTGCCACATTGCGTACGAACCGCATGAAACTTCCAGAGGCATTTGCAGCAGGAATGCATGTGCACTCAAAAACTTCTATATGTTTCACGGATAGACCCCGTGAAACGCTAGAAATTGGCGGGGATGTGTCTCTTGTGGCTCACGGGGCTGTTAGGGTGGCACAGAACTCCCTCGGAATGGGAAAAGGGGTCATTTTCGTGTTGCCACATTGCATAGGAACGCCATGAAACTTCCAGAGGCATTTGCAGCAGAAAGGCACGTGCACTCAAAAATTTTAATATTTTTCACGCATAGACCCCGTCAAACGCTAGAAGTTGGCGGGGATGTCTCTCTTGTGGCTCACGGGGCTGTTAGGGTCGCACAGAAATGCCTCGGAATGGGAAAACGGGTCATTTTTGTGTGGCCACATTGCATAGGAACGGCATGAAACTTCCAGAGGCATTTGCAGCAGGAATGCATGTGCACTCAAAAACGTCTATATTTTTCACGGATAGACCCCGTGAAACGCTATAAATTGGCGGGGATGTCTCTCTTGTGGCTCACGGGCGCTGTTAGTTAGGGTCGCACAGAAATCCCTCGGAATGGGAAAAGGGGTCATTTTCGTGTTGCCACATTGCGTACGAACGGCATGAAACTTCCAGAGGCATCTGCAGCAGAAATGCATGTGCACTCAAAAACGTCTATATTTTTCACGGATAGACCCCGTGAAACGCTAGAAATTGGCGGGGATGTGTCTCTTGTGGCTCACGGGGCTGTTAGGGTCGCACAGAAATCCCTCGGAATGGGAAAACGGGTCATTTTCGTGTTGCCACAATTGGCATACGAACGGCATGAAACTTCCAGAGGCATTTGCAGCAGAAATGCATGTGCACTCAAAAACGTGAATATTTTTTCACGGATAGACCCCGTCAAACGCTCGAATTTGGCGGGGATGTTTCTCTTGTGGGTCACGGGGCTGTTCGGCTCGCACAGAACTCCCTTGGTCCACCTGATTCGTGCATACAGGCAGCAACTAAAACTCTGTAAACCTGCTGTGAGGACATCTAAACAGTGGACCAGTGAGGCTGTGGAAGATTTGCGGGCGTGCTTAGACTGTACTGACTGGGATATGTTCACGACTGCTACCAATAGTCTGGATGAACTCACAGAGGCTGTGTACATCAGCTTCTGTGAGGACTGCTGTATCCCAACACGTACCAGGGTGAACTTTAACAACAACAAGCCCTGGTTCTCAGCAAAGCTCAAAAGGTTGAGGTTGGAGAAGGAGGAAGCGTTTAGGAGTGGGGATAGAGACAGATTCAAGGAGTCGAAGAACAGGTTTAGCAAAGCGGTGAGAGAGGCTAAACGACTGTACTCAGAGACACTAAAACACCAGTTCTCTACTAACGACGCTGCTTCTGTCTGCCAAAGGGCTCAGGCACATCACCAACTACAAACCCAGAGCGCCCCACACCACTAACGACTCCCGCCTAGCCAACGACCTGAACGAGTTCTACCGTAGATTTGAAAGACAATTGGACTGTCCTGAACCACCCCTTCCCACCCAAGAGGCCCCATCCCCCACCCATACTACAGAAACGACTCTCTCCTTTCAGGAGGGAGAAGTTAATGGGCTTTTCAAGAGGCAGAATCCACGCAAAGCAGCCGGGCCGGACTCTGTCTCTCCAGCCACCCTCAGGCACTGCGCTGACCAGCTGTCTCCGGTGTTCACCAACATCTTTAACACCTCCCTGGAGACATGCCATGTACCAGCCTGTCTCAAGTCCTCCACCATCATCGCTGTGCCCAAAAAGCTAAGGCCAACAGGACTAAATGATTACAGACCGGTCGCCCTTACATCTGTGGTAATGAAGTCTTTTGAGCGCCTGCTCCTGGCACACCTCAAAGCCATCACAGACCCTCTCCTGGACCCCCTTCAG
>NW_027423015.1:342500-345000 GCF_048934315.1 Petromyzon marinus
AACAATAAAAAAAAGAACCAAGACTTCGTCTTGGAAAATAACAATCTAAATTGTGGAAAATAGTAAAATGAAATAAAAACCGACTTCACCTTCGAAAATAACAAAATCAATCTAAAACAAATGACATCTTAAAACAAAACTATTATTTGTTTCGGAGGTTGTCTATGACTGTTCATAGACCGCATAATTTCCACAGAACATTCTCAGAATATCAAGAGAGAAAAGCAGCGTTCTGCGGGAAATCATCTTGGCCAGTGATGTCGTTCTGGGTTTGGTCAGGCCCAGGGAGGTAAGTACCTCGTTATTCTCAAGGGGCCACTTTCCTCTTGCCCCAACCGGGAATCCAAAGAATGTGACCTTGCTAGCCTTCGTCAGCACTTTGACTTGATCACCAAGAGGGGTATAGTACGAAACTTTGTGCGAGGCAGCATCTGACAAGGTATTCTTTGAAAGCTCAAAACGGACGGTGACATCGATCACAACCGCCTCCTCATCTTTTGCAAACACGAGGTCAGGCTTTCTCATCTCTCCCGTCTCGGATATGAACCGTGGCTCTTTGTATACAGACCAGCCCAATCTAGCCGCTTCGTCTGCCAGAATGTTACTGATCTTGTTGTGTCGCGCAATTCTTGCTTTCTGTACTGCAGGACATTGACCGAGAATGTGCGAAAGGGACTCGAGTCTGGCAGAGCATTTCCTGCAGGAACGTAAGGCCCCATCTCTGCCTCTGTTCAAGCTTTCTCTTGTTGGGTAAATATTTGCCCTTAGTTGTAGTGCTGCGATAAAGAAGCATTGTTTAAAGCCGCACCATGGCCTCAACCAAGCATTACTGATTCTATCATGCGCAAAGTTTACAATGCCCCTTCCTTGAACCGGCTTTTCGCACCATCTCTGAAATTCATGCTCCCTCCAATCGCAGGGTCTCGGATATACAGGTTCTTTTGACACCGAGTCCCTGAGAACGAATGTTGGGATTGCATCACTGTCACCCCCTGCTCGTACCCACAAATTACGGTATTCTTCCTCCATACCATGCGAGGACACAATATTACGGGTGATAGCATCGGACGAGTTTGCTATACGTTGCAGCCTTCTAACTTGAACCAAAGGGATTGTTTTTTCCAGTTTCAAGATGGCAAGGCCTCCGTCTCGGGCTCTGGCATATAACAGTCCATCACAAGTTGAAGCGGGAAGGTGGAGCCATCCTTTTACCGCCTTTCTAATCTCTTGGTCCAACCCACGGAGAGTTGATTGCTTGCAGTCCGAGTGGTCTGCAGGATATAACAATCTGGGTAGGGCATAGGCATTGAGTAGTTCAACCTTCTGAGTTGGCTTCAGAGGCGCCTCATCGATTTTCGAGATCCATGTCTTTAGCTGACAATGTAGATCAGGCTGTATAGTGCCAGTCCAAGGGCCAATTTTCAGACCAAGGTATTTCGTTGATTCATCAGGTTGGATCATATGGACATCTTTATTTTTGATAGTCCATGGGTCGCAGTTGTTCACCGTATATGAATCTTTGGTTGGGCTTATCATGAAGCCCTGGCACTTTCTGGCCTGAACCTCCAATCCCGATAGCCCACAAAATGATTCCAAGATCGCTAGATTGGCGGCCATACCAACCCAAGATTCGCTCACCAACACCAAATCATCAGCAAACGCAAGAGCTGTCACGTGGTCGGTATCAATGGAGTACCCAACTCCGTGTGACTCTAGGGTGCATATCAAAGGGTCCATGGCAAGATTGAAGAGCAGGGGTGACATGGGGTCACCCTGTTTGACACCAACACGTATGCTAATTTCTCGAGTTGACTCGCCATTGCTTTTGAACGAGGTCGTACACCGATCGTAGGCGTTCTGGATGATGCCCACCACGTGTTCATCTACTTTCTTGTGCCTTAACACCCATAAAATATGAGCATGCGAAACCGAGTCAAAAGCTTTCGCTATGTCGATGAACATGACAGCCAACGGCCTGTGCAATTTCTTAGCGTGTCTCATAAGGTCCTGTAGCACCTTAAGATTTTCAGAGCAGCCAGATGCCGCTATAAAACCACGCTGCCTTGGGTTTAAGGGACAAGCACGAGCAAGACGTGCAGTCATTATTCTGGAAAATAATCTCAGAATCATTGAACCAATCGTTATTGGTCTCCAGTTCCCCAATTCTTTCAGCTTTTCATCATCCATAACCTTAGGAATAAGAATCGTCCTATTCTTTTTCAACTCTTTGGGAATAATTCCTGTAATCATCCATGCATTAAATAGGGCTGTCAGTGTCCGACCCTCGGGGTCGGCAGCACAGATTGCAGCCCTTGTTAGGCCATCTGGCCCAGCTGCTGACGTTGGTTTAATGGCCCGTATGGCAGTCTGAACTTCCTCCACCGAAATTAGGGGCTCAAAGTATTCGTTATTTGCAACACCTGATGACTTAAATTGGCCCAGGCCATTGAATGGCAACACCTTCTCCCATTTTTCGCAGTAAAAACGATATACATCTGCG
>NW_027423015.1:382500-385000 GCF_048934315.1 Petromyzon marinus
TCATTTTCGTGTTGCCACATTGCATAGGAACGCCATGAAACTTCCAGAGGCATTTGCAGCAGAAAGGCACGTGCACTCAAAAATTTTAATATTTTTCACGCATAGACCCCGTCAAACGCTAGAAGTTGGCGGGGATGTCTCTCTTGTGGCTCACGGGGCTGTTAGGGTCGCACAGAAATGCCTCGGAATGGGAAAACGGGTCATTTTTGTGTGGCCACATTGCATAGGAACGGCATGAAACTTCCAGAGGCATTTGCAGCAGGAATGCATGTGCACTCAAAAACGTCTATATTTTTCACGGATAGACCCCGTGAAACGCTATAAATTGGCGGGGATGTCTCTCTTGTGGCTCACGGGCGCTGTTAGTTAGGGTCGCACAGAAATCCCTCGGAATGGGAAAAGGGGTCATTTTCGTGTTGCCACATTGCGTACGAACGGCATGAAACTTCCAGAGGCATCTGCAGCAGAAATGCATGTGCACTCAAAAACGTCTATATTTTTCACGGATAGACCCCGTGAAACGCTAGAAATTGGCGGGGATGTGTCTCTTGTGGCTCACGGGGCTGTTAGGGTCGCACAGAAATCCCTCGGAATGGGAAAACGGGTCATTTTCGTGTTGCCACAATTGGCATACGAACGGCATGAAACTTCCAGAGGCATTTGCAGCAGAAATGCATGTGCACTCAAAAACGTGAATATTTTTTCACGGATAGACCCCGTCAAACGCTCGAATTTGGCGGGGATGTTTCTCTTGTGGGTCACGGGGCTGTTCGGCTCGCACAGAACTCCCTTGGTCCACCTGATTCGTGCATACAGGCAGCAACTAAAACTCTGTAAACCTGCTGTGAGGACATCTAAACAGTGGACCAGTGAGGCTGTGGAAGATTTGCGGGCGTGCTTAGACTGTACTGACTGGGATATGTTCACGACTGCTACCAATAGTCTGGATGAACTCACAGAGGCTGTGTACATCAGCTTCTGTGAGGACTGCTGTATCCCAACACGTACCAGGGTGAACTTTAACAACAACAAGCCCTGGTTCTCAGCAAAGCTCAAAAGGTTGAGGTTGGAGAAGGAGGAAGCGTTTAGGAGTGGGGATAGAGACAGATTCAAGGAGTCGAAGAACAGGTTTAGCAAAGCGGTGAGAGAGGCTAAACGACTGTACTCAGAGACACTAAAACACCAGTTCTCTACTAACGACGCTGCTTCTGTCTGCCAAAGGGCTCAGGCACATCACCAACTACAAACCCAGAGCGCCCCACACCACTAACGACTCCCGCCTAGCCAACGACCTGAACGAGTTCTACCGTAGATTTGAAAGACAATTGGACTGTCCTGAACCACCCCTTCCCACCCAAGAGGCCCCATCCCCCACCCATACTACAGAAACGACTCTCTCCTTTCAGGAGGGAGAAGTTAATGGGCTTTTCAAGAGGCAGAATCCACGCAAAGCAGCCGGGCCGGACTCTGTCTCTCCAGCCACCCTCAGGCACTGCGCTGACCAGCTGTCTCCGGTGTTCACCAACATCTTTAACACCTCCCTGGAGACATGCCATGTACCAGCCTGTCTCAAGTCCTCCACCATCATCGCTGTGCCCAAAAAGCTAAGGCCAACAGGACTAAATGATTACAGACCGGTCGCCCTTACATCTGTGGTAATGAAGTCTTTTGAGCGCCTGCTCCTGGCACACCTCAAAGCCATCACAGACCCTCTCCTGGACCCCCTTCAGTTTGCCTACAGAGCCAACAGGTCTGTGGACGACGCAGTTAACATGGCCCTCCACTTCACCCTACAGCATGTGGACGCCCCAGCATCCTACGCCAGGATCCTGTTTGTGGACTTCAGCTCTGCCTTCAACACCATCATCCCTGCCCTGCTTCAGGACAAGCTCTTCCAGCTGAACGTGCCCTACTCCACCTGCAGGTGGATCACAGACTTCCTCTCTGACAGGAAGCAGTGCGTTAAGCCGGGAACAGAAGTCTCTGACTCCAGGTCCATCAGCACGGGAACTCCTCAGGGCTGCGTCCTTTGCCCACTGCTCTTCTCCCTGTATACCAACAGCTGCGCCTCCAATCATCTGTCCGTCAAACTCTTGAAGTTTGTCGGACGACACCACCCTCATTGGGCTGATCTCTGGTGGGGATGAGTCTGACTATAGGTGGGAAGCTGACAACCTGGTGACCTGGTGTAGCCAGAACAACTTAGAGCTAAATGCTCTAAGGACAGTTGAGATGGTTGTGGACTTCAGGAAGAATACAGCCCCACTCACCGCCATCACCCTGTTAGACTCCGCAGTCAAAATTGTGGAGTCCTTCCGCTTCCTGGGCACTATTCTCTGCCGGGACCTCAAGTGGGAACTGAACATCAGCTCCCTCGCCAAGAGAGCTCAACAGAGGATGTACTTTCGACGGCAGCTGAAGAAATGCAACCTGCCAAAGACAATGATGGTGCAATTCTATACAGCGATCATTGAATCCATCCTCACCTCCTCCATAACCG
>NW_027423015.1:390000-392500 GCF_048934315.1 Petromyzon marinus
AAAGCTCAAAACGGACGGTGACATCGATCACAACCGCCTCCTCATCTTTTGCAAACACGAGGTCAGGCTTTCTCATCTCTCCCGTCTCGGATATGAACCGTGGCTCTTTGTATACAGACCAGCCCAATCTAGCCGCTTCGTCTGCCAGAATGTTACTGATCTTGTTATGTCGCGCAATTCTTGCTTTCTGTACTGCAGGACATTGACCGAGAATGTGCGAAAGGGACTCGAGTCTGGCAGAGCATTTCCTGCAGGAACGTAAGGCCCCATCTCTGCCTCTGTTCAAGCTTTCTCTTGTTGGGTAAATATTTGCCCTTAGTTGTAGTGCTGCGATAAAGAAGCATTGTTTAAAGCCGCACCATGGCCTCAACCAAGCATTACTGATTCTATCATGCGCAAAGTTTACAATGCCCCTTCCTTGAACCGGCTTTTCGCACCATCTCTGAAATTCATGCTCCCTCCAATCGCAGGGTCTCGGATATACAGGTTCTTTTGACACCGAGTCCCTGAGAACGAATGTTGGGATTGCATCACTGTCACCCCCTGCTCGTACCCACAAATTACGGTATTCTTCCTCCATACCCTGCGAGGACACAATATTACGGGTGATAGCATCGGACGAGTTTGCTATACGTTGCAGCCTTCTAACTTGAACCGAAGGGATTGTTTTTTCCAGTTTCAAGATGGCAAGGCCTCCGTCTCGGGCTCTGGCATATAACAGTCCATCACAAGTTGAAGCGGGAAGGTGGAGCCATCCTTTTACCGCCTTTCTAATCTCTTGGTCCAACCCACGGAGAGTTGATTGCTTGCAGTCCGAGTGGTCTGCAGGATATAACAATCTGGGTAGGGCATAGGCATTGAGTAGTTCAACCTTCTGAGTTGGCTTCAGAGGCGCCTCATCGATTTTCGAGATCCATGTCTTTAGCTGACAATGTAGATCAGGCTGTATAGTGCCAGTCCAAGGGCCAATTTTCAGACCAAGGTATTTCGTTGATTCATCAGGTTGGATCATATGGACATCTTTATTTTTGATAGTCCATGGGTCGCAGTTGTTCACCGTATATGAATCTTTGGTTGGGCTTATCATGAAGCCCTGGCACTTTCTGGCCTGAACCTCCAATCCCGATAGCCCACAAAATGATTCCAAGATCGCTAGATTGGCGGCCATACCAACCCAAGATTCGCTCACCAACACCAAATCATCAGCAAACGCAAGAGCTGTCACGTGGTCGGTATCAATGGAGTACCCAACTCCGTGTGACTCTAGGGTGCATATCAAAGGGTCCATGGCAAGATTGAAGAGCAGGGGTGACATGGGGTCACCCTGTTTGACACCAACACGTATGCTAATTTCTCGAGTCGACTCGCCATTGCTTTTGAACGAGGTCGTACACCGATCGTAGGCGTTCTGGATGATGCCCACCACGTGTTCATCTACTTTCTTGTGCCTTAACACCCATAAAATATGAGCATGCGAAACCGAGTCAAAAGCTTTCGCTATGTCGATGAACATGACAGCCAACGGCCTGTGCAATTTCTTAGCGTGTCTCATAAGGTCCTGTAGCACCTTAAGATTTTCAGAGCAGCCAGATGCCGCTATAAAACCACGCTGCCTTGGGTTTAAAGGACAAGCACGAGCAAGACGTGCAGTCATTATTCTGGAAAATAATCTCAGAATCATTGAACCAATCGTTATTGGTCTCCAGTTCCCCAATTCTTTCAGCTTTTCATCGTCCATAACCTTAGGAATAAGAATCGTCCTATTCTTTTTCAACTCTTTGGGAATAATTCCTGTAATCATCCATGCATTAAATAGGGCTGTCAGTGTCCGACCCTCGGGGTCGGCAGCACAGATTGCAGCCCGTGTTAGGCCATCTGGCCCAGCTGCTGACGTTGGTTTAATGGCCCGTATGGCAGTCTGAACTTCCTCCACCGAAATTAGGGGCTCAAAGTATTCGTTATTTGCAACACCTGATGACTTAAATTGGCCCAGGCCATTGAATGGCAACACCTTCTCCCATTTTTCGCAGTAAAAAC
This sequence comes from Petromyzon marinus, assembly GCF_048934315.1. NCBI lineage: Eukaryota > Metazoa > Chordata > Hyperoartia > Petromyzontiformes > Petromyzontidae > Petromyzon > Petromyzon marinus. The sequence goes on from NW_027423015.1 coordinate 392,038, forward strand.
GATATACATCTGCGTTCGGGATTCGGCATTCATGACGTTCAGTGCCATCCAGGACTAAGGACGCAAGAAGAGAGCGGTTCTTAAAGAAGAGCTTCTGGTGCTTCATGAAGCTTCCTCGTTTTTCCGCTCTCTTCTTCATCCAAGATCGTGTGGGTAATATCCTGGGTTTAATAATGTCGTTCTCGGGTTTTGAACGTTTACCTTTGTTTTTCACCAATCTCATCGGACAAAGCATCAATGCTGTGGCAGTTTCTACGAGGGCATCATGTTGGCCCTCGCCGTTAAGCCAAGCCTTTATTGCCTCCATTGCAGGCTTTTCCAGGGTCCCAGAATTCTCATTCGTAAGCCGCTCAGCTGCTTGAGCGAGTATGGATGAAGTCCCCGTTGTTACATTTGGTGGGGGAGACAATGTCTCAAGAGGCCTAGAAGAAAAATGTAAGCTGTCTGACATGGGGGCCCCTGT
>NW_027423015.1:400000-402500 GCF_048934315.1 Petromyzon marinus
GCAGGAATGCATGTGCAGTCAAAAAAGTGAATATTTTTCACGGATAGACCCCGTGAAACGCTAGAAATTGGCGGCGATGTCTCTCTTGTGGGTCACGGGGCTGTTAGGGTGGCACAGAAATCCCTCGGAATGGGAAAACGGGTCATTTTCGTGTCGCCACATTGCATGCGAACCGCATGAAACTTCCAGAGGCATTTGCAGCAGAAATGCATGTGCAGTCAAAAAATTGAATATTTTTCACGGATAGACCCCGTGAAACGCTAGAAATTGGCGGGGATGTCTCTCTTGTGGCTCACGGGGCTGTTAGGGTGGCACAGAAATCCCTCGGAATGGGAAAACGGGTCATTTTCGTGTCGCCACATTGCATGCGAACCGCATGAAACTTCCAGAGGCATTTGCAGCAGAAATGCATGTGCAGTCAAAAAATTGAATATTTTTCACGGATAGACCCCGTGAAACGCTAGAAATTGGCGGGGATGTGTCTCTTGTGGCTCACGGGGCTGTTAGGGTGGCACAGAAATCCCTCGGAATGGGAAAAAACGGGTCATTTTCGTGTCGCCACATTGCATGCGAACCGCATGAAACTTCCAGAGGCATTTGCAGCAGGAATGCATGTGCACTCAAAAAATGTGATATTTTTCACGGAGAGACCCCGTGAAACGCTAGAAGTGGGCGGGGATGTCTCTCTTGTGGCTCACGGGGCTGTTAGGGTGGCACAGAAATCCCTCGGAATGGGAAAACGGGTCATTTTCGTGTCGCCACATTGCATACGAACCGCATGAAACTTCCAGAGGCATTTGCAGCAGGAATGCATGTGCACTCAAAAAAGTGAATATTTCTCACGGATAGACCCCGTGATACGCTAGAAATTGGCGGGGATGTCTCTCTTGTGGCTCACGGGGCTGTTAGGGTGGCACAGAAATCCCTCGGAATGGGAAAACGGGTCATTTTCGTGTCGCCACATTGCATGCGAACCGCATGCAACTTCCAGAGGCATTTGCAGCAGAAATGCATGTGCAGTCAAAAAAAAATTGATATTTTTCACGGATAGACCCCGTGAAACGCTAGAAATTGGCGGGGATGTGTCTCTTGTGGCTCACGGGGCTGTTCGGGTCGCACAGAAATCCCTGGGAATGGGAAAACGGGTCATTTTCGTGTTGCCACATTGCGTACGAACCGCATGAAACTTCCAGAGGCATTTGCAGCAGGAATGCATGTGCACTCAAAAACTTCTATATGTTTCACGGATAGACCCCGTGAAACGCTAGAAATTGGCGGGGATGTGTCTCTTGTGGCTCACGGGGCTGTTAGGGTGGCACAGAACTCCCTCGGAATGGGAAAAGGGGTCATTTTCGTGTTGCCACATTGCATAGGAACGCCATGAAACTTCCAGAGGCATTTGCAGCAGAAAGGCACGTGCACTCAAAAATTTTAATATTTTTCACGCTAGGACCCCGTCAAACGCTAGAAGTTGGCGGGGATGTCTCTCTTGTGGCTCACGGGGCTGTTAGGGTCGCACAGAAATGCCTCGGAATGGGAAAACGGGTCATTTTTGTGTGGCCACATTGCATAGGAACGGCATGAAACTTCCAGAGGCATTTGCAGCAGGAATGCATGTGCACTCAAAAACGTCTATATTTTTCACGGATAGACCCCGTGAAACGCTATAAATTGGCGGGGATGTCTCTCTTGTGGCTCACGGGCGCTGTTAGTTAGGGTCGCACAGAAATCCCTCGGAATGGGAAAAGGGGTCATTTTCGTGTTGCCACATTGCGTACGAACGGCATGAAACTTCCAGAGGCATCTGCAGCAGAAATGCATGTGCACTCAAAAACGTCTATATTTTTCACGGATAGACCCCGTGAAACGCTAGAAATTGGCGGGGATGTGTCTCTTGTGGCTCACGGGGCTGTTAGGGTCGCACAGAAATCCCTCGGAATGGGAAAACGGGTCATTTTCGTGTTGCCACAATTGGCATACGAACGGCATGAAACTTCCAGAGGCATTTGCAGCAGAAATGCATGTGCACTCAAAAACGTGAATATTTTTTCACGGATAGACCCCGTCAAACGCTCGAATTTGGCGGGGATGTTTCTCTTGTGGGTCACGGGGCTGTTCGGCTCGCACAGAACTCCCTTGGTCCACCTGATTCGTGCATACAGGCAGCAACTAAAACTCTGTAAACCTGCTGTGAGGACATCTAAACAGTGGACCAGTGAGGCTGTGGAAGATTTGCGGGCGTGCTTAGACTGTACTGACTGGGATATGTTCACGACTGCTACCAATAGTCTGGATGAACTCACAGAGGCTGTGTACATCAGCTTCTGTGAGGACTGCTGTATCCCAACACGTACCAGGGTGAACTTTAACAACAACAAGCCCTGGTTCTCAGCAAAGCTCAAAAGGTTGAGGTTGGAGAAGGAGGAAGCGTTTAGGAGTGGGGATAGAGACAGATTCAAGGAGTCGAAGAACAGGTTTAGCAAAGCGGTGAGAGAGGCTA
>NW_027423015.1:407500-410000 GCF_048934315.1 Petromyzon marinus
CAGAAAATAGTAAGTTACAGGACTCTCGAACTGATGTAGTCCAAAAATAAAGAATTATAATAACAAAGTCTAATCTATATAAGTGCTCTTGAATAGGCTTCGTGTAAAAAAATAGCAATAAAAAAATACCAAGTCTTCGTCTTGGAAAATAACAAAATCTAAAAGAAAAGTCTTCTTTGTGGAAAATAGTAAAATAAAAAACCAAGACTTCACCTTGGAAAATAACAAAATCTAATCTAAAACATCTTAAATAAAGCTGGTTTGTAGTCTTCTCTCGAACTGATGTAGTGCAAAAATAAAGAATTAAAATAACAAAGTCTAATCTATATAAGTGCTCTTGAATAAAGCTTCCTGTAAAAAATAGCAAAAAAATACCAAGTCTTCGTCTTGGAAAATAACAAAGTCTAAAAGAAAAGAAAAGTCTTCTTTGTGGAAAATAGTAAAATAAAAAACCAAGACTTCACCTTGGAAAATAACAAAATCTAATCTAAAACATCTTAAATAAAGCTTATTTCTAATCTTCTTTGTAGGCAGAAAATAGTAAGTTACAGGACTCTCGAACTGATGTAGTCCAAAAATAAAGAATTAAAATAACAAAGTCTAATCTATATAAGTGCTCTTGAATAAGTTTCGTGTAAAAAAATGGCAATATAATAAAAATACCAAGTCTTCGTCTTGGAAAATAACAAAATCTAAAAGAAAGGTCTTCTTTATGGAAAATAGTAAAATAAGAATACCAAGACTTCACCTTGGAAAATAACAAAACCATCTTGAAAAAAGCTTATTTTTAATCTTCTTTGTAGGCAGAAAATAGTAAGGCGAAAATAAAGTCCCCTCTAAGCTCTAAAGTAACAAATACGACGTGTTAAAAAAAAAAACTAACAATAAAAAAAAGAACCAAGACTTCGTCTTGGAAAATAACAATCTAAATTGTGGAAAATAGTAAAATGAAATAAAAACCGACTTCACCTTCGAAAATAACAAAATCAATCTAAAACAAATGACATCTTAAAACAAAACTATTATTTGTTTCGGAGGTTGTCTATGACTGTTCATAGACCGCATAATTTCCACAGAACATTCTCAGAATATCAAGAGAGAAAAGCAGCGTTCTGCGGGAAATCATCTTGGCCAGTGATGTCGTTCTGGGTTTGGTCAGGCCCAGGGAGGTAAGTACCTCGTTATTCTCAAGGGGCCACTTTCCTCTTGCCCCAACCGGGAATCCAAAGAATGTGACCTTGCTAGCCTTCGTCAGCACTTTGACTTGATCACCAAGAGGGGTATAGTACGAAACTTTGTGCGAGGCAGCATCTGACAAGGTATTCTTTGAAAGCTCAAAACGGACGGTGACATCGATCACAACCGCCTCCTCATCTTTTGCAAACACGAGGTCAGGCTTTCTCATCTCTCCCGTCTCGGATATGAACCGTGGCTCTTTGTATACAGACCAGCCCAATCTAGCCGCTTCGTCTGCCAGAATGTTAGTGATCTTGTTATGTCGCGCAATTCTTGCTTTCTGTACTGCAGGACATTGACCGAGAATGTGCGAAAGGGACTCGAGTCTGGCAGAGCATTTCCTGCAGGAACGTAAGGCCCCATCTCTGCCTCTGTTCAAGCTTTCTCTTGTTGGGTAAATATTTGCCCTTAGTTGTAGTGCTGCGATAAAGAAGCATTGTTTAAAGCCGCACCATGGCCTCAACCAAGCATTACTGATTCTATCATGCGCAAAGTTTACAATGCCCCTTCCTTGAACCGGCTTTTCGCACCATCTCTGAAATTCATGCTCCCTCCAATCGCAGGGTCTCGGATATACAGGTTCTTTTGACACCGAGTCCCTGAGAACGAATGTTGGGATTGCATCACTGTCACCCCCTGCTCGTACCCACAAATTACGGTATTCTTCCTCCATACCCTGCGAGGACACAATATTACGGGTGATAGCATCGGACGAGTTTGCTATACGTTGCAGCCTTCTAACTTGAACCGAAGGGATTGTTTTTTCCAGTTTCAAGATGGCAAGGCCTCCGTCTCGGGCTCTGGCATATAACAGTCCATCACAAGTTGAAGCGGGAAGGTGGAGCCATCCTTTTACCGCCTTTCTAATCTCTTGGTCCAACCCACGGAGAGTTGATTGCTTGCAGTCCGAGTGGTCTGCAGGATATAACAATCTGGGTAGGGCATAGGCATTGAGTAGTTCAACCTTCTGAGTTGGCTTCAGAGGCGCCTCATCGATTTTCGAGATCCATGTCTTTAGCTGACAATGTAGATCAGGCTGTATAGTGCCAGTCCAAGGGCCAATTTTCAGACCAAGGTATTTCGTTGATTCATCAGGTTGGATCATATGGACATCTTTATTTTTGATAGTCCATGGGTCGCAGTTGTTCACCGTATATGAATCTTTGGTTGGGCTTATCATGAAGCCCTGGCACTTTCTGGCCTGAACCTCCAATCCCGATAGCCCACAAAATGATTCCAAGATCGCTAGATTGGCGGCCATACC
>NW_027423015.1:425000-427500 GCF_048934315.1 Petromyzon marinus
CGTCCCTCGATTGCATCTCGATTTAGTGGGTAGTGCATTAATCCTTAGTTTAACCATGTCTATGTAATTATACGATTTTATTGTTCTATGATTCCCTGTTATCCATGAATTGTTTTCTGTTTGAGATTGGCAGTATACCAACCCCCGACCATCTGTTGTTTGATATAGTTTATTTGACCATTTGTTCTGATTTAAAGATTTCGAAGGAAATTTGGAGCCTGCAATGATATGGGCCTGTTTTAACGTTGCAATAGTGTATGATTGTTGTGATAATGCTCTTATTGCTAGATCATCTGAAGTTATCATTTTGTTGTGTCTGCTTATTATAGATAGTGCAACTGAGTCGCATAAATTTCTTATGCCCATTCCTCCGTTGGATACTGATGTATAAAAGAAACTGTCGGGCGTATCGTGTGGCAACCTGAGCAGAAGCTTTACTCTTTTCCTAATTTCAGAATCAAGTGACATCAATAAACCCTTGGTAACTTTTCCGAGGACCAATTGATGAATAATACGAGGTATCAAATTGTTATTGATTAAATATACTTTCTTTTCTGGCTTTAACGGTGCTCTGGTCAGTTTGTTTAACATTGCTGCGAGCAGGTTACAGCTTATAGATCGTTTTCCCCTTGGGTCAAATTCAATGCCTAGATATTTGAATCCCTTTACATATGATACCGGATTAATGGGTTCGTTATTTATAAAGTACGATGATGTCGTTGCCACACTAAATGTCTTCTGTTTGCCGTACTTGATAAATCTTAACGAATTGCATTTGTTTATATTTATTTTCAAGTGTCTGTCATCGAGGAATTTAGTAGTTATATCCAAGAGTTTATTCATGCCACATTCCGTTTCTGCAAATAGGATAAGGTCGTCTGCAAACATCATTGAATTTACTTTCTGATTTCCTACATTAACTCCTATATATGTCGGCAAGTTATCCAATAGTTCATCCATAATCATGTTAAATAGTAGCGGTGAAAGTGGATCACCTTGCTTTACGCCTCTTTTTAGATTTATGTTACGCATTGTTGTCGATCCAAATACAATATCAGTTAGATTACACTTATAGATGTTGGTCAAGTACGTTGTTGATTCCTTTGATAAGTTAAATCGCTTTAAGGCTCTAATAATCGATTCGTGGCTGACAGAATCGAATGCCTTACTGAGGTCTATTGACACTATTTGCGTGTTTTCGTGCTTTTGCCTGGCGTTGTGTATGATGAAGTGTAGTAATGCACTATTTTCGAAACATCCGTCTACCGGGAGGAATGCTTTCTGCCTGTAATTAAGCTTTAATTGCTGTCCTAGACGATAACTTAAAATTTTGTGTAATAGCCTAATTACAATTGATGAGATGGTTATGGGTCTCCAATTTGAGGGTTTTTCTAAATCCTCTTTAGTTTTAGGTATAAGTCTTGTTCTGTGTTGTTTCCATATTTGTGGTATATCCTGTAAATAAAGGATGATATTTAAGATATCTAGTAAATATTTTATTGGTAAAGTCCTAAGATCGCTAAGAATAATGTTGTCCTGTCCAGGTGACTTATCCTTCATAATTGCTAGGGTCTTAATCAACTCATCTAAGGTGATTGCTTTTACGATATCGATGCATGATTGGTCGTTTTTTTAATTTAAAGGGTATATTATCTGGAGGAGAGTTTGACTCGAATAAAGTAACGAATGTTCCCCGTATGCTTTCTTCAGTTGGGTATATACTTGGCCCCGATCTATCTGAAGTAATCTCGTCTAATAGAGCTTTCTTGTTCTTATGGTATAAATATTGATACCTCCTGTATTTAGTTTGCTTTGATTGTCTTCGATGCCTATTCTCATCTTTCTCCTGTTGGTTTACACGATCTTTCCTATTAATTGGTTTACTTCGATTTAAAAACTTTTCTACATGAGAATTTAGTAGCAGTAACGCCTGATTGTGACTTAAATTCTCGATCTTTAGATCGGTAATTATGACCTGAAGATCCTCAGCTGCTGTCAGTGATTGTTCTTTTTCGGCCCTTATTGCTGGCTGATCTCCTTCAGAAGGTGTAGTTGTTATTTCCGATGTTGTCGGTAAAACTAAGTTAACAAGGCATTGATTTTCTACCTTATAGGTGGTTTCTTTCAATGTCCTTACCAATTCCTTATACTTGATATTTCTCCGCTTCCCTTTAATCGCTTCTAGCGTTCTGTGTGGCATAACTGAGTTCTGTATTAGTTGATTCATGTTTATGTCCTCATCATTCTGTTGGGCTTCTTTATGGGCCATAATTTCTACCTCTTCTTCTCCCCATCTAACTTTCCTTCCTGGTGCGTTTTGCTGTAGTCTAGCTTCATGTTCTGTCGGATGAGTTCGTCTAGTATGTACCCCTAAACCTGTTTTCGTAGTAAAACCTCTGCTACAATATGAACAACTAAATAGTGTTTCCTCAATTGTGGTGGTTATAGCACTAGTTTTACCTATTAAACTTTTGCAAGTTCTTCCGTAGTGCGACGCTAT
>NW_027423015.1:435000-437500 GCF_048934315.1 Petromyzon marinus
GTCTCTCTTGTGGCTCACGGGGCTGTTAGGGTCGCACAGAAATGCCTCAGAATGGGAAAACGGGTCATTTTTGTGTGGCCACATTGCATAGGAACGGCATGAAACTTCCAGAGGCATTTGCAGCAGGAATGCATGTGCACTCAAAAACGTCTATATTTTTCACGGATAGACCCCGTGAAACGCTATAAATTGGCGGGGATGTCTCTCTTGTGGCTCACGGGCGCTGTTAGTTAGGGTCGCACAGAAATCCCTCGGAATGGGAAAAGGGGTCATTTTCGTGTTGCCACATTGCGTACGAACGGCATGAAACTTCCAGAGGCATCTGCAGCAGAAATGCATGTGCACTCAAAAACGTCTATATTTTTCACGGATAGACCCCGTGAAACGCTAGAAATTGGCGGGGATGTGTCTCTTGTGGCTCACGGGGCTGTTAGGGTCGCACAGAAATCCCTCGGAATGGGAAAACGGGTCATTTTCGTGTTGCCACAATTGGCATACGAACGGCATGAAACTTCCAGAGGCATTTGCAGCAGAAATGCATGTGCACTCAAAAACGTGAATATTTTTTCACGGATAGACCCCGTCAAACGCTCGAATTTGGCGGGGATGTTTCTCTTGTGGGTCACGGGGCTGTTCGGCTCGCACAGAACTCCCTTGGTCCACCTGATTCGTGCATACAGGCAGCAACTAAAACTCTGTAAACCTGCTGTGAGGACATCTAAACAGTGGACCAGTGAGGCTGTGGAAGATTTGCGGGCGTGCTTAGACTGTACTGACTGGGATATGTTCACGACTGCTACCAATAGTCTGGATGAACTCACAGAGGCTGTGTACATCAGCTTCTGTGAGGACTGCTGTATCCCAACACGTACCAGGGTGAACTTTAACAACAACAAGCCCTGGTTCTCAGCAAAGCTCAAAAGGTTGAGGTTGGAGAAGGAGGAAGCGTTTAGGAGTGGGGATAGAGACAGATTCAAGGAGTCGAAGAACAGGTTTAGCAAAGCGGTGAGAGAGGCTAAACGACTGTACTCAGAGACACTAAAACACCAGTTCTCTACTAACGACGCTGCTTCTGTCTGCCAAAGGGCTCAGGCACATCACCAACTACAAACCCAGAGCGCCCCACACCACTAACGACTCCCGCCTAGCCAACGACCTGAACGAGTTCTACCGTAGATTTGAAAGACAATTGGACTGTCCTGAACCACCCCTTCCCACCCAAGAGGCCCCATCCCCCACCCATACTACAGAAACGACTCTCTCCTTTCAGGAGGGAGAAGTTAATGGGCTTTTCAAGAGGCAGAATCCACGCAAAGCAGCCGGGCCGGACTCTGTCTCTCCAGCCACCCTCAGGCACTGCGCTGACCAGCTGTCTCCGGTGTTCACCAACATCTTTAACACCTCCCTGGAGACATGCCATGTACCAGCCTGTCTCAAGTCCTCCACCATCATCGCTGTGCCCAAAAAGCTAAGGCCAACAGGACTAAATGATTACAGACCGGTCGCCCTTACATCTGTGGTAATGAAGTCTTTTGAGCGCCTGCTCCTGGCACACCTCAAAGCCATCACAGACCCTCTCCTGGACCCCCTTCAGTTTGCCTACAGAGCCAACAGGTCTGTGGACGACGCAGTTAACATGGCCCTCCACTTCACCCTACAGCATGTGGACGCCCCAGCATCCTACGCCAGGATCCTGTTTGTGGACTTCAGCTCTGCCTTCAACACCATCATCCCTGCCCTGCTTCAGGACAAGCTCTTCCAGCTGAACGTGCCCTACTCCACCTGCAGGTGGATCACAGACTTCCTCTCTGACAGGAAGCAGTGCGTTAAGCCGGGAACAGAAGTCTCTGACTCCAGGTCCATCAGCACGGGAACTCCTCAGGGCTGCGTCCTTTGCCCACTGCTCTTCTCCCTGTATACCAACAGCTGCGCCTCCAATCATCTGTCCGTCAAACTCTTGAAGTTTGTCGGACGACACCACCCTCATTGGGCTGATCTCTGGTGGGGATGAGTCTGACTATAGGTGGGAAGCTGACAACCTGGTGACCTGGTGTAGCCAGAACAACTTAGAGCTAAATGCTCTAAGGACAGTTGAGATGGTTGTGGACTTCAGGAAGAATACAGCCCCACTCACCGCCATCACCCTGTTAGACTCCGCAGTCAAAATTGTGGAGTCCTTCCGCTTCCTGGGCACTATTCTCTGCCGGGACCTCAAGTGGGAACTGAACATCAGCTCCCTCGCCAAGAGAGCTCAACAGAGGATGTACTTTCGACGGCAGCTGAAGAAATGCAACCTGCCAAAGACAATGATGGTGCAATTCTATACAGCGATCATTGAATCCATCCTCACCTCCTCCATAACCGTCTGGTACGCTGCTGCCACTGCCAAGGACAAGAGCAGACTGCAGCGTATCATGCACACTGCTGAGAAGGTAATTGCCTGCAATCTACCAACCCTCGAGGACCTGCACACGACAAGGAGCATGAGGCGAGCGAGGAA
>NW_027423015.1:447500-450000 GCF_048934315.1 Petromyzon marinus
CGTGAAACGCTAGAAATTGGCGGGGATGTGTCTCTTGTGGCTCACGGGGCTGTTCGGGTCGCACAGAAATCCCTGGGAATGGGAAAACGGGTCATTTTCGTGTTGCCACATTGCGTACGAACCGCATGAAACTTCCAGAGGCATTTGCAGCAGGAATGCATGTGCACTCAAAAACTTCTATATGTTTCACGGATAGACCCCGTGAAACGCTAGAAATTGGCGGGGATGTGTCTCTTGTGGCTCACGGGGCTGTTAGGGTGGCACAGAACTCCCTCGGAATGGGAAAAGGGGTCATTTTCGTGTTGCCACATTGCATAGGAACGCCATGAAACTTCCAGAGGCATTTGCAGCAGAAAGGCACGTGCACTCAAAAATTTTAATATTTTTCACGCATAGACCCCGTCAAACGCTAGAAGTTGGCGGGGATGTCTCTCTTGTGGCTCACGGGGCTGTTAGGGTCGCACAGAAATGCCTCGGAATGGGAAAACGGGTCATTTTTGTGTGGCCACATTGCATAGGAACGGCATGAAACTTCCAGAGGCATTTGCAGCAGGAATGCATGTGCACTCAAAAACGTCTATATTTTTCACGGATAGACCCCGTGAAACGCTATAAATTGGCGGGGATGTCTCTCTTGTGGCTCACGGGCGCTGTTAGTTAGGGTCGCACAGAAATCCCTCGGAATGGGAAAAGGGGTCATTTTCGTGTTGCCACATTGCGTACGAACGGCATGAAACTTCCAGAGGCATCTGCAGCAGAAATGCATGTGCACTCAAAAACGTCTATATTTTTCACGGATAGACCCCGTGAAACGCTAGAAATTGGCGGGGATGTGTCTCTTGTGGCTCACGGGGCTGTTAGGGTCGCACAGAAATCCCTCGGAATGGGAAAACGGGTCATTTTCGTGTTGCCACAATTGGCATACGAACGGCATGAAACTTCCAGAGGCATTTGCAGCAGAAATGCATGTGCACTCAAAAACGTGAATATTTTTTCACGGATAGACCCCGTCAAACGCTCGAATTTGGCGGGGATGTTTCTCTTGTGGGTCACGGGGCTGTTCGGCTCGCACAGAACTCCCTTGGTCCACCTGATTCGTGCATACAGGCAGCAACTAAAACTCTGTAAACCTGCTGTGAGGACATCTAAACAGTGGACCAGTGAGGCTGTGGAAGATTTGCGGGCGTGCTTAGACTGTACTGACTGGGATATGTTCACGACTGCTACCAATAGTCTGGATGAACTCACAGAGGCTGTGTACATCAGCTTCTGTGAGGACTGCTGTATCCCAACACGTACCAGGGTGAACTTTAACAACAACAAGCCCTGGTTCTCAGCAAAGCTCAAAAGGTTGAGGTTGGAGAAGGAGGAAGCGTTTAGGAGTGGGGATAGAGACAGATTCAAGGAGTCGAAGAACAGGTTTAGCAAAGCGGTGAGAGAGGCTAAACGACTGTACTCAGAGACACTAAAACACCAGTTCTCTACTAACGACGCTGCTTCTGTCTGCCAAAGGGCTCAGGCACATCACCAACTACAAACCCAGAGCGCCCCACACCACTAACGACTCCCGCCTAGCCAACGACCTGAACGAGTTCTACCGTAGATTTGAAAGACAATTGGACTGTCCTGAACCACCCCTTCCCACCCAAGAGGCCCCATCCCCCACCCATACTACAGAAACGACTCTCTCCTTTCAGGAGGGAGAAGTTAATGGGCTTTTCAAGAGGCAGAATCCACGCAAAGCAGCCGGGCCGGACTCTGTCTCTCCAGCCACCCTCAGGCACTGCGCTGACCAGCTGTCTCCGGTGTTCACCAACATCTTTAACACCTCCCTGGAGACATGCCATGTACCAGCCTGTCTCAAGTCCTCCACCATCATCGCTGTGCCCAAAAAGCTAAGGCCAACAGGACTAAATGATTACAGACCGGTCGCCCTTACATCTGTGGTAATGAAGTCTTTTGAGCGCCTGCTCCTGGCACACCTCAAAGCCATCACAGACCCTCTCCTGGACCCCCTTCAGTTTGCCTACAGAGCCAACAGGTCTGTGGACGACGCAGTTAACATGGCCCTCCACTTCACCCTACAGCATGTGGACGCCCCAGCATCCTACGCCAGGATCCTGTTTGTGGACTTCAGCTCTGCCTTCAACACCATCATCCCTGCCCTGCTTCAGGACAAGCTCTTCCAGCTGAACGTGCCCTACTCCACCTGCAGGTGGATCACAGACTTCCTCTCTGACAGGAAGCAGTGCGTTAAGCCGGGAACAGAAGTCTCTGACTCCAGGTCCATCAGCACGGGAACTCCTCAGGGCTGCGTCCTTTGCCCACTGCTCTTCTCCCTGTATACCAACAGCTGCGCCTCCAATCATCTGTCCGTCAAACTCTTGAAGTTTGTCGGACGACACCACCCTCATTGGGCTGATCTCTGGTGGGGATGAGTCTGACTATAGGTGGGAAGCTGACAACCTGGTGACCTGGTGTAGCCAGAACAACTTAGAGC
>NW_027423015.1:482500-485000 GCF_048934315.1 Petromyzon marinus
TTGCAGCAGGAATGCATGTGCAGTCAAAAAAGTGAATATTTTTCACGGATAGACCCCGTGAAACGCTAGAAATTGGCGGCGATGTCTCTCTTGTGGCTCACGGGGCTGTTAGGGTGGCACAGAAATCCCTCGGAATGGGAAAACGGGTCATTTTCGTGTCGCCACATTGCATGCGAACCGCATGAAACTTCCAGAGGCATTTGCAGCAGAAATGCATGTGCAGTCAAAAAATTGAATATTTTTCACGGATAGACCCCGTGAAACGCTAGAAATTGGCGGGGATGTGTCTCTTGTGGCTCACGGGGCTGTTAGGGTGGCACAGAAATCCCTCGGAATGGGAAAAAACGGGTCATTTTCGTGTCGCCACATTGCATGCGAACCGCATGAAACTTCCAGAGGCATTTGCAGCAGGAATGCATGTGCACTCAAAAAATGTGATATTTTTCACGGAGAGACCCCGTGAAACGCTAGAAGTGGGCGGGGATGTCTCTCTTGTGGCTCACGGGGCTGTTAGGGTGGCACAGAAATCCCTCGGAATGGGAAAACGGGTCATTTTCGTGTCGCCACATTGCATACGAACCGCATGAAACTTCCAGAGGCATTTGCAGCAGGAATGCATGTGCACTCAAAAAAGTGAATATTTCTCACGGATAGACCCCGTGATACGCTAGAAATTGGCGGGGATGTCTCTCTTGTGGCTCACGGGGCTGTTAGGGTGGCACAGAAATCCCTCGGAATGGGAAAACGGGTCATTTTCGTGTCGCCACATTGCATGCGAACCGCATGCAACTTCCAGAGGCATTTGCAGCAGAAATGCATGTGCAGTCAAAAAAAAATTGATATTTTTCACGGATAGACCCCGTGAAACGCTAGAAATTGGCGGGGATGTGTCTCTTGTGGCTCACGGGGCTGTTCGGGTCGCACAGAAATCCCTGGGAATGGGAAAACGGGTCATTTTCGTGTTGCCACATTGCGTACGAACCGCATGAAACTTCCAGAGGCATTTGCAGCAGGAATGCATGTGCACTCAAAAACTTCTATATGTTTCACGGATAGACCCCGTGAAACGCTAGAAATTGGCGGGGATGTGTCTCTTGTGGCTCACGGGGCTGTTAGGGTGGCACAGAACTCCCTCGGAATGGGAAAAGGGGTCATTTTCGTGTTGCCACATTGCATAGGAACGCCATGAAACTTCCAGAGGCATTTGCAGCAGAAAGGCACGTGCACTCAAAAATTTTAATATTTTTCACGCATAGACCCCGTCAAACGCTAGAAGTTGGCGGGGATGTCTCTCTTGTGGCTCACGGGGCTGTTAGGGTCGCACAGAAATGCCTCGGAATGGGAAAACGGGTCATTTTTGTGTGGCCACATTGCATAGGAACGGCATGAAACTTCCAGAGGCATTTGCAGCAGGAATGCATGTGCACTCAAAAACGTCTATATTTTTCACGGATAGACCCCGTGAAACGCTATAAATTGGCGGGGATGTCTCTCTTGTGGCTCACGGGCGCTGTTAGTTAGGGTCGCACAGAAATCCCTCGGAATGGGAAAAGGGGTCATTTTCGTGTTGCCACATTGCGTACGAACGGCATGAAACTTCCAGAGGCATCTGCAGCAGAAATGCATGTGCACTCAAAAACGTCTATACTTTTCACGGATAGACCCCGTGAAACGCTAGAAATTGGCGGGGATGTGTCTCTTGTGGCTCACGGGGCTGTTAGGGTCGCACAGAAATCCCTCGGAATGGGAAAACGGGTCATTTTCGTGTTGCCACAATTGGCATACGAACGGCATGAAACTTCCAGAGGCATTTGCAGCAGAAATGCATGTGCACTCAAAAACGTGAATATTTTTTCACGGATAGACCCCGTCAAACGCTCGAATTTGGCGGGGATGTTTCTCTTGTGGGTCACGGGGCTGTTCGGCTCGCACAGAACTCCCTTGGTCCACCTGATTCGTGCATACAGGCAGCAACTAAAACTCTGTAAACCTGCTGTGAGGACATCTAAACAGTGGACCAGTGAGGCTGTGGAAGATTTGCGGGCGTGCTTAGACTGTACTGACTGGGATATGTTCACGACTGCTACCAATAGTCTGGATGAACTCACAGAGGCTGTGTACATCAGCTTCTGTGAGGACTGCTGTATCCCAACACGTACCAGGGTGAACTTTAACAACAACAAGCCCTGGTTCTCAGCAAAGCTCAAAAGGTTGAGGTTGGAGAAGGAGGAAGCGTTTAGGAGTGGGGATAGAGACAGATTCAAGGAGTCGAAGAACAGGTTTAGCAAAGCGGTGAGAGAGGCTAAACGACTGTACTCAGAGACACTAAAACACCAGTTCTCTACTAACGACGCTGCTTCTGTCTGCCAAAGGGCTCAGGCACATCACCAACTACAAACCCAGAGCGCCCCACACCACTAACGACTCCCGCCTAGCCAACGACCTGAACGAGTTCTACCGTAGATTTGAAAGACAATTGGACTGTCCTGAACCACCCCTT
>NW_027423015.1:495000-497500 GCF_048934315.1 Petromyzon marinus
GGATGTCTCTCTTGTGGCTCACGGGGCTGTTAGGGTGGCACAGAAATCCCTCGGAATGGGAAAACGGGTCATTTTCGTGTCGCCACATTGCATACGAACCGCATGAAACTTCCAGAGGCATTTGCAGCAGGAATGCATGTGCACTCAAAAAAGTGAATACTTCTCACGGATAGACCCCGTGATACGCTAGAAATTGGCGGGGATGTCTCTCTTGTGGCTCACGGGGCTGTTAGGGTGGCACAGAAATCCCTCGGAATGGGAAAACGGGTCATTTTCGTGTCGCCACATTGCATGCGAACCGCATGCAACTTCCAGAGGCATTTGCAGCAGAAATGCATGTGCAGTCAAAAAAAAATTGAAATTTTTCACGGATAGACCCCGTGAAACGCTAGAAATTGGCGGGGATGTGTCTCTTGTGGCTCACGGGGCTGTTCGGGTCGCACAGAAATCCCTGGGAATGGGAAAACGGGTCATTTTCGTGTTGCCACATTGCGTACGAACCGCATGAAACTTCCAGAGGCATTTGCAGCAGGAATGCATGTGCACTCAAAAACTTCTATATGTTTCACGGATAGACCCCGTGAAACGCTAGAAATTGGCGGGGATGTGTCTCTTGTGGCTCACGGGGCTGTTAGGGTGGCACAGAAATGCCTCGGAATGGGAAAACGGGTCATTTTTGTGTGGCCACATTGCATAGGAACGGCATGAAACTTCCAGAGGCATTTGCAGCAGGAATGCATGTGCACTCAAAAACGTCTATATTTTTCACGGATAGACCCCGTGAAACGCTATAAATAGGCGGGGATGTCTCTCTTGTGGCTCACGGGCGCTGTTAGTTAGGGTCGCACAGAAATCCCTCGGAATGGGAAAAGGGGTCATTTTCGTGTTGCCACATTGCGTACGAACGGCATGAAACTTCCAGAGGCATCTGCAGCAGAAATGCATGTGCACTCAAAAACGTCTATATTTTTCACGGATAGACCCCGTGAAACGCTAGAAATTGGCGGGGATGTGTCTCTTGTGGCTCACGGGGCTGTTAGGGTCGCACAGAAATCCCTCGGAATGGGAAAACGGGTCATTTTCGTGTTGCCACAATTGGCATACGAACGGCATGAAACTTCCAGAGGCATTTGCAGCAGAAATGCATGTGCACTCAAAAACGTGAATATTTTTTCACGGATAGACCCCGTCAAACGCTCGAATTTGGCGGGGATGTTTCTCTTGTGGGTCACGGGGCTGTTCGGCTCGCACAGAACTCCCTTGGTCCACCTGATTCGTGCATACAGGCAGCAACTAAAACTCTGTAAACCTGCTGTGAGGACATCTAAACAGTGGACCAGTGAGGCTGTGGAAGATTTGCGGGCGTGCTTAGACTGTACTGACTGGGATATGTTCACGACTGCTACCAATAGTCTGGATGAACTCACAGAGGCTGTGTACATCAGCTTCTGTGAGGACTGCTGTATCCCAACACGTACCAGGGTGAACTTTAACAACAACAAGCCCTGGTTCTCAGCAAAGCTCAAAAGGTTGAGGTTGGAGAAGGAGGAAGCGTTTAGGAGTGGGGATAGAGACAGATTCAAGGAGTCGAAGAACAGGTTTAGCAAAGCGGTGAGAGAGGCTAAACGACTGTACTCAGAGACACTAAAACACCAGTTCTCTACTAACGACGCTGCTTCTGTCTGCCAAAGGGCTCAGGCACATCACCAACTACAAACCCAGAGCGCCCCACACCACTAACGACTCCCGCCTAGCCAACGACCTGAACGAGTTCTACCGTAGATTTGAAAGACAATTGGACTGTCCTGAACCACCCCTTCCCACCCAAGAGGCCCCATCCCCCACCCATACTACAGAAACGACTCTCTCCTTTCAGGAGGGAGAAGTTAATGGGCTTTTCAAGAGGCAGAATCCACGCAAAGCAGCCGGGCCGGACTCTGTCTCTCCAGCCACCCTCAGGCACTGCGCTGACCAGCTGTCTCCGGTGTTCACCAACATCTTTAACACCTCCCTGGAGACATGCCATGTACCAGCCTGTCTCAAGTCCTCCACCATCATCGCTGTGCCCAAAAAGCTAAGGCCAACAGGACTAAATGATTACAGACCGGTCGCCCTTACATCTGTGGTAATGAAGTCTTTTGAGCGCCTGCTCCTGGCACACCTCAAAGCCATCACAGACCCTCTCCTGGACCCCCTTCAGTTTGCCTACAGAGCCAACAGGTCTGTGGACGACGCAGTTAACATGGCCCTCCACTTCACCCTACAGCATGTGGACGCCCCAGCATCCTACGCCAGGATCCTGTTTGTGGACTTCAGCTCTGCCTTCAACACCATCATCCCTGCCCTGCTTCAGGACAAGCTCTTCCAGCTGAACGTGCCCTACTCCACCTGCAGGTGGATCACAGACTTCCTCTCTGACAGGAAGCAGTGCGTTAAGCCGGGAACAGAAGTCTCTGACTCCAGGTCCATCAGCACGGGAACTCCTCAGGGCTGCGTCCTT
>NW_027423015.1:507500-510000 GCF_048934315.1 Petromyzon marinus
TTTTCGTGTTGCCACATTGCATAGGAACGCCATGAAACTTCCAGAGGCATTTGCAGCAGAAAGGCACGTGCACTCAAAAATTTTAATATTTTTCACGCATAGACCCCGTCAAACGCTAGAAGTTGGCGGGGATGTCTCTCTTGTGGCTCACGGGGCTGTTAGGGTCGCACAGAAATGCCTCGGAATGGGAAAACGGGTCATTTTTGTGTGGCCACATTGCATAGGAACGGCATGAAACTTCCAGAGGCATTTGCAGCAGGAATGCATGTGCACTCAAAAACGTCTATATTTTTCACGGATAGACCCCGTGAAACGCTATAAATTGGCGGGGATGTCTCTCTTGTGGCTCACGGGCGCTGTTAGTTAGGGTCGCACAGAAATCCCTCGGAATGGGAAAAGGGGTAATTTTCGTGTTGCCACATTGCGTACGAACGGCATGAAACTTCCAGAGGCATCTGCAGCAGAAATGCATGTGCACTCAAAAACGTCTATATTTTTCACGGATAGACCCCGTGAAACGCTAGAAATTGGCGGGGATGTGTCTCTTGTGGCTCACGGGGCTGTTAGGGTCGCACAGAAATCCCTCGGAATGGGAAAACGGGTCATTTTCGTGTTGCCACAATTGGCATACGAACGGCATGAAACTTCCAGAGGCATTTGCAGCAGAAATGCATGTGCACTCAAAAACGTGAATATTTTTTCACGGATAGACCCCGTCAAACGCTCGAATTTGGCGGGGATGTTTCTCTTGTGGGTCACGGGGCTGTTCGGCTCGCACAGAACTCCCTTGGTCCACCTGATTCGTGCATACAGGCAGCAACTAAAACTCTGTAAACCTGCTGTGAGGACATCTAAACAGTGGACCAGTGAGGCTGTGGAAGATTTGCGGGCGTGCTTAGACTGTACTGACTGGGATATGTTCACGACTGCTACCAATAGTCTGGATGAACTCACAGAGGCTGTGTACATCAGCTTCTGTGAGGACTGCTGTATCCCAACACGTACCAGGGTGAACTTTAACAACAACAAGCCCTGGTTCTCAGCAAAGCTCAAAAGGTTGAGGTTGGAGAAGGAGGAAGCGTTTAGGAGTGGGGATAGAGACAGATTCAAGGAGTCGAAGAACAGGTTTAGCAAAGCGGTGAGAGAGGCTAAACGACTGTACTCAGAGACACTAAAACACCAGTTCTCTACTAACGACGCTGCTTCTGTCTGCCAAAGGGCTCAGGCACATCACCAACTACAAACCCAGAGCGCCCCACACCACTAACGACTCCCGCCTAGCCAACGACCTGAACGAGTTCTACCGTAGATTTGAAAGACAATTGGACTGTCCTGAACCACCCCTTCCCACCCAAGAGGCCCCATCCCCCACCCATACTACAGAAACGACTCTCTCCTTTCAGGAGGGAGAAGTTAATGGGCTTTTCAAGAGGCAGAATCCACGCAAAGCAGCCGGGCCGGACTCTGTCTCTCCAGCCACCCTCAGGCACTGCGCTGACCAGCTGTCTCCGGTGTTCACCAACATCTTTAACACCTCCCTGGAGACATGCCATGTACCAGCCTGTCTCAAGTCCTCCACCATCATCGCTGTGCCCAAAAAGCTAAGGCCAACAGGACTAAATGATTACAGACCGGTCGCCCTTACATCTGTGGTAATGAAGTCTTTTGAGCGCCTGCTCCTGGCACACCTCAAAGCCATCACAGACCCTCTCCTGGACCCCCTTCAGTTTGCCTACAGAGCCAACAGGTCTGTGGACGACGCAGTTAACATGGCCCTCCACTTCACCCTACAGCATGTGGACGCCCCAGCATCCTACGCCAGGATCCTGTTTGTGGACTTCAGCTCTGCCTTCAACACCATCATCCCTGCCCTGCTTCAGGACAAGCTCTTCCAGCTGAACGTGCCCTACTCCACCTGCAGGTGGATCACAGACATCCTCTCTGACAGGAAGCAGTGCGTTAAGCCGGGAACAGAAGTCTCTGACTCCAGGTCCATCAGCACGGGAACTCCTCAGGGCTGCGTCCTTTGCCCACTGCTCTTCTCCCTGTATACCAACAGCTGCGCCTCCAATCATCTGTCCGTCAAACTCTTGAAGTTTGTCGGACGACACCACCCTCATTGGGCTGATCTCTGGTGGGGATGAGTCTGACTATAGGTGGGAAGCTGACAACCTGGTGACCTGGTGTAGCCAGAACAACTTAGAGCTAAATGCTCTAAGGACAGTTGAGATGGTTGTGGACTTCAGGAAGAATACAGCCCCACTCACCGCCATCACCCTGTTAGACTCCGCAGTCAAAATTGTGGAGTCCTTCCGCTTCCTGGGCACTATTCTCTGCCGGGACCTCAAGTGGGAACTGAACATCAGCTCCCTCGCCAAGAGAGCTCAACAGAGGATGTACTTTCGACGGCAGCTGAAGAAATGCAACCTGCCAAAGACAATGATGGTGCAATTCTATACAGCGATCATTGAATCCATCCTCACCTCCTCCATAACCGTCT
>NW_027423015.1:525000-530000 GCF_048934315.1 Petromyzon marinus
GTATTATCGAATCCCTGCTGCCGTGCATCAATGGCAACAAGGAGTAGAGTCGGTAAGGTTACCGGATTCTCGAACTGATGTACTCCAAAAAATAAAGAATTAAAATAACAAAGTCTAATCTATATAAGTAATGTTGAATAAAGCTTATTTTTAATCTTCTTTGAAGGCAGAAAATAGTAAGGTAAAAATAAAGTCCTCTCTATGTTCTGAAGTAACATATAAAAAAAACTAGCAATAAAAAAAATACCAAGTCTTCGTCTTGGAAAATAACAAAATCTAAAAGAAAAGAAGTCTTCTTTGTGGAAAATAGTAAAATAAAAAAAACCAAGACTTCACCTTGGAAAATAACAAAATCTAATCTAAAACATCTTAAATAAAGCTTATTTGTAATCTTCTTTGTAGGCAGAAAATAGTAAGTTACAGGACTCTCGAACTGATGTAGTCCAAAAATAAAGAATTAAAATAACAAAGTCTAATCTATATAAGTGCTCTTGAATAGGCTTCGTGTAAAAAAATAGCAATAAAAAAAATACCAAGTCTTCGTCTTGGAAAATAACAAAATCTAAAAGAAAAGTCTTCTTTGTGGAAAATAGTAAAATAAAAAACCAAGACTTCACCTTGGAAAATAACAAAATCTAATCTAAAACATCTTAAATAAAGCTGGTTTGTAGTCTTCTCTCGAACTGATGTAGTGCAAAAATAAAGAATTAAAATAACAAAGTCTAATCTATATAAGTGCTCTTGAATAAAGCTTCCTGTAAAAAATACCAAAAAAAAAATACCAAGTCTTCGTCTTGGAAAATAACAAAATCTAAAAGAAAAGAAAAGTCTTCTTTGTGGAAAATAGTAAAATAAAAAAAACCAAGACTTCACCTTGGAAAATAACAAAATCTAATCTAAAACATCTTAAATAAAGCTTATTTCTAATCTTCTTTGTAGGCAGAAAATAGTAAGTTACAGGACTCTCGAACTGATGTAGTCCAAAAATAAAGAATTAAAATAACAAAGTCTAATCTATATAAGTGCTCTTGAATAAGCTTCGTGTAAAAAATAGCAATATAATAAAAATACCAAGTCTTCGTCTTGGAAAATAACAAAATCTAAAAGAAAGGTCTTCTTTATGGAAAATAGTAAAATAAGAATACCAAGACTTCACCTTGGAAAATAACAAAACCATCTTGAAAAAAGCTTATTTTTAATCTTCTTTGTAGGCAGAAAATAGTAAGGCGAAAATAAAGTCCCCTCTAAGCTCTAAAGTAACAAATACGACGTGTTAAAAAAAACTAACAATAAAAAAAAGAACCAAGACTTCGTCTTGGAAAATAACAATCTAAATTGTGGAAAATAGTAAAATGAAATAAAAACCGACTTCACCTTCGAAAATAACAAAATCAATCTAAAACAAATGACATCTTAAAACAAAACTATTATTTGTTTCGGAGGTTGTCTATGACTGTTCATAGACCGCATAATTTCCACAGAACATTCTCAGAATATCAAGAGAGAAAAGCAGCGTTCTGCGGGAAATCATCTTGGCCAGTGATGTCGTTCTGGGTTTGGTCAGGCCCAGGGAGGTAAGTACCTCGTTATTCTCAAGGGGCCACTTTCCTCTTGCCCCAACCGGGAATCCAAAGAATGTGACCTTGCTAGCCTTCGTCAGCACTTTGACTTGATCACCAAGAGGGGTATAGTACGAAACTTTGTGCGAGGCAGCATCTGACAAGGTATTCTTTGAAAGCTCAAAACGGACGGTGACATCGATCACAACCGCCTCCTCATCTTTTGCAAACACGAGGTCAGGCTTTCTCATCTCTCCCGTCTCGGATATGAACCGTGGCTCTTTGTATACAGACCAGCCCAATCTAGCCGCTTCGTCTGCCAGAATGTTACTGATCTTGTTGTGTCGCGCAATTCTTGCTTTCTGTACTGCAGGACATTGACCGAGAATGTGCGAAAGGGACTCGAGTCTGGCAGAGCATTTCCTGCAGGAACGTAAGGCCCCATCTCTGCCTCTGTTCAAGCTTTCTCTTGTTGGGTAAATATTTGCTCTTAGTTGTAGTGCTGCGATAAAGAAGCATTGTTTAAAGCCGCACCATGGCCTCAACCAAGCATTACTGATTCTATCATGCGCAAAGTTTACAATGCCCCTTCCTTGAACCGGCTTTTCGCACCATCTCTGAAATTCATGCTCCCTCCAATCGCAGGGTCTCGGATATACAGGTTCTTTTGACACCGAGTCCCTGAGAACGAATGTTGGGATTGCATCACTGTCACCCCCTGCTCGTACCCACAAATTACGGTATTCTTCCTCCATACCATGCGAGGACACAATATTACGGGTGATAGCATCGGACGAGTTTGCTATACGTTGCAGCCTTCTAACTTGAACCGAAGGGATTGTTTTTTCCAGTTTCAAGATGGCAAGGCCTCCGTCTCGGGCTCTGGCATATAACAGTCCATCACAAGTTGAAGCGGGAAGGTGGAGCCATCCTTTTACCGCCTTTCTAATCTCTTGGTCCAACCCACGGAGAGTTGATTGCTTGCAGTCCGAGTGGTCTGCAGGATATAACAATCTGGGTAGGGCATAGGCATTGAGTAGTTCAACCTTCTGAGTTGGCTTCAGAGGCGCCTCATCGATTTTCGAGATCCATGTCTTTAGCTGACAATGTAGATCAGGCTGTATAGTGCCAGTCCAAGGGCCAATTTTCAGACCAAGGTATTTCGTTGATTCATCAGGTTGGATCATATGGACATCTTTATTTTTGATAGTCCATGGGTCGCAGTTGTTCACCGTATATGAATCTTTGGTTGGGCTTATCATGAAGCCCTGGCACTTTCTGGCCTGAACCTCCAATCCCGATAGCCCACAAAATGATTCCAAGATCGCTAGATTGGCGGCCATACCAACCCAAGATTCGCTCACCAACACCAAATCATCAGCAAACGCAAGAGCTGTCACGTGGTCGGTATCAATGGAGTACCCAACTCCGTGTGACTCTAGGGTGCATATCAAAGGGTCCATGGCAAGATTGAAGAGCAGGGGTGACATGGGGTCACCCTGTTTGACACCAACACGTATGCTTTTCTCGAGTCGACTCGCCATTGCTTTTGAACGAGGTCGTACACCGATCGTAGGCGTTCTGGATGATGCCCACCACGTGTTCATCTACTTTCTTGTGCCTTAACACCCATAAAATATGAGCATGCGAAACCGAGTCAAAAGCTTTCGCTATGTCGATGAACATGACAGCCAACGGCCTGTGCAATTTCTTAGCGTGTCTCATAAGGTCCTGTAGCACCTTAAGATTTTCAGAGCAGCCAGATGCCGCTATAAAACCACGCTGCCTTGGGTTTAAGGGACAAGCACGAGCAAGACGTGCAGTCATTATTCTGGAAAATAATCTCAGAATCATTGAACCAATCGTTATTGGTCTCCAGTTCCCCAATTCTTTCAGCTTTTCATCATCCATAACCTTAGGAATAAGAATCGTCCTATTCTTTTTCAACTCTTTGGGAATAATTCCTGTAATCATCCATGCATTAAATAGGGCTGTCAGTGTCCGACCCTCGGGGTCGGCAGCACAGATTGCAGCCCTTGTTAGGCCATCTGGCCCAGCTGCTGACGTTGGTTTAATGGCCCGTATGGCAGTCTGAACTTCCTCCACCGAAATTAGGGGCTCAAAGTATTCGTTATTTGCAACACCTGATGACTTAAATTGGCCCAGGCCATTGAATGGCAACACCTTCTCCCATTTTTCGCAGTAAAAACGATATACATCTGCGTTCGGGATTCGGCATTCATGACGTTCAGTGCCATCCAGGACTAAGGACGCAAGAAGAGAGCGGTTCTTAAAGAAGAGCTTCTGGTGCTTCATGAAGCTTCCTCGTTTTTCCGCTCTCTTCTTCATCCAAGATCGTGTGGGTAATATCCTGGGTTTAATAATGTCGTTCTCGGGTTTTGAACGTTTGCCTTTGTTTTTCACCAATCTCATCGGACAAAGCATCAATTCTGTGGCAGTTTCTACGAGGGCATCATGTTGGCCCTCGCCGTTAAGCCAAGCCTTTATTGCCTCCATTGCAGGCTTTTCCAGGGTCCCAGAATTCTCATTCGTAAGCCGCTCAGCTGCTTGAGCGAGTATGGATGAAGTCCCCGTTGTTACATTTGGTGGGGGAGACAATGTCTCAAGAGGCCTAGAAGAAAAATGTAAGCTGTCTGACATGGGGGCCCCTGTCTTTTTACTTAGGTCCCGTCTCTTGTCAGAGACTTGCTTGTTGGTCTTAGTCCCAAGCGCTTCAGCAATGATCTTATTGATATTCTTTTTCCCCTGAAACTGCAACTCTAGAAGGGCCAGCTGTTCTACTTCCTTCAAAGACCAGCAGCTACGGTGTACCCCTCTCTGCGAGGTATCCTTTATACCATCTTTAATCCTTTCCTCATTACGGGTGACTGGGTGAGCATGCCTCTTGTGCTGCGAAAGGCCACTTAGAGTCGCAAAGCGTGCCTGGCAACATTCACAGACCATTGGTAAGCTTTCCTCAGTTAACTTTATTCCCCCACATTTGGGGGCATGACAGGCAATCGATCGGTGGTTTGAGTTGGTTTTGTCACATTTAGCGCACTTAAACACCAGAGGAATGTCTCTGTGTTTGATGTTAAAATGTGCAACAAGTTCGGATGCTTTGCCCATGTGTTGTTTACAGATAACGCATATATACTCCAGACTAGGCAGTACAACCGTGATAGTTCCCTTAGTGTCAATGGGAAACTTTCCCAACACGGGTTCCTCAGCCGATATGTCGAGGAAGGACTCCTCCACATCCTCATCATCCTCTGTAAAGTCATCTGAAGAGTCATCCGACTCAACTAAACTTTTAATCTGTTCGTAAAAATCGTAGTTCATCTCCTCTTCCTTTTCCAAGGACGAGTTATGGAAGGTCATGGAAGGTATACTAGTCATTTTTAGCGCCGACCTAGACGCCATAGGTTTAGCAACATCAGA
>NW_027423015.1:537500-540000 GCF_048934315.1 Petromyzon marinus
TTTCGTGTCGCCACATTGCATGCGAACCGCATGCAACTTCCTGAGGCATTTGCAGCAGAAATGCATGTGCAGTAAAAAAAAATTGATATTTTTCACGGATAGACCCCGTGAAACGCTAGAAATTGGCGGGGATGTGTCTCTTGTGGCTCACGGGGCTGTTCGGGTCGCACAGAAATCCCTGGGAATGGGAAAACGGGTCATTTTCGTGTTGCCACATTGCGTACGAACCGCATGAAACTTCCAGAGGCATTTGCAGCAGGAATGCATGTGCACTCAAAAACTTCTATATGTTTCACGGATAGACCCCGTGAAACGCTAGAAATTGGCGGGGATGTGTCTCTTGTGGCTCACGGGGCTGTTAGGGTGGCACAGAACTCCCTCGGAATGGGAAAAGGGGTCATTTTCGTGTTGCCACATTGCATAGGAACGCCATGAAACTTCCAGAGGCATTTGCAGCAGAAAGGCACGTGCACTCAAAAATTTTAATATTTTTCACGCATAGACCCCGTCAAACGCTAGAAGTTGGCGGGGATGTCTCTCTTGTGGCTCACGGGGCTGTTAGGGTCGCACAGAAATGCCTCGGAATGGGAAAACGGGTCATTTTTGTGTGGCCACATTGCATAGGAACGGCATGAAACTTCCAGAGGCATTTGCAGCAGGAATGCATGTGCACTCAAAAACGTCTATATTTTTCACGGATAGACCCCGTGAAACGCTATAAATTGACGGGGATGTCTCTCTTGTGGCTCACGGGCGCTGTTAGTTAGGGTCGCACAGAAATCCCTCGGAATGGGAAAAGGGGTCATTTTCGTGTTGCCACATTGCGTACGAACGGCATGAAACTTCCAGAGGCATCTGCAGCAGAAATGCATGTGCACTCAAAAACGTCTATATTTTTCACGGATAGACCCCGTGAAACGCTAGAAATTGGCGGGGATGTGTCTCTTGTGGCTCACGGGGCTGTTAGGGTCGCACAGAAATCCCTCGGAATGGGAAAACGGGTCATTTTCGTGTTGCCACAATTGGCATACGAACGGCATGAAACTTCCAGAGGCATTTGCAGCAGAAATGCATGTGCACTCAAAAACGTGAATATTTTTTCACGGATAGACCCCGTCAAACGCTCGAATTTGGCGGGGATGTTTCTCTTGTGGGTCACGGGGCTGTTCGGCTCGCACAGAACTCCCTTGGTCCACCTGATTCGTGCATACAGGCAGCAACTAAAACTCTGTAAACCTGCTGTGAGGACATCTAAACAGTGGACCAGTGAGGCTGTGGAAGATTTGCGGGCGTGCTTAGACTGTACTGACTGGGATATGTTCACGACTGCTACCAATAGTCTGGATGAACTCACAGAGGCTGTGTACATCAGCTTCTGTGAGGACTGCTGTATCCCAACACGTACCAGGGTGAACTTTAACAACAACAAGCCCTGGTTCTCAGCAAAGCTCAAAAGGTTGAGGTTGGAGAAGGAGGAAGCGTTTAGGAGTGGGGATAGAGACAGATTCAAGGAGTCGAAGAACAGGTTTAGCAAAGCGGTGAGAGAGGCTAAACGACTGTACTCAGAGACACTAAAACACCAGTTCTCTACTAACGACGCTGCTTCTGTCTGCCAAAGGGCTCAGGCACATCACCAACTACAAACCCAGAGCGCCCCACACCACTAACGACTCCCGCCTAGCCAACGACCTGAACGAGTTCTACCGTAGATTTGAAAGACAATTGGACTGTCCTGAACCACCCCTTCCCACCCAAGAGGCCCCATCCCCCACCCATACTACAGAAACGACTCTCTCCTTTCAGGAGGGAGAAGTTAATGGGCTTTTCAAGAGGCAGAATCCACGCAAAGCAGCCGGGCCGGACTCTGTCTCTCCAGCCACCCTCAGGCACTGCGCTGACCAGCTGTCTCCGGTGTTCACCAACATCTTTAACACCTCCCTGGAGACATGCCATGTACCAGCCTGTCTCAAGTCCTCCACCATCATCGCTGTGCCCAAAAAGCTAAGGCCAACAGGACTAAATGATTACAGACCGGTCGCCCTTACATCTGTGGTAATGAAGTCTTTTGAGCGCCTGCTCCTGGCACACCTCAAAGCCATCACAGACCCTCTCCTGGACCCCCTTCAGTTTGCCTACAGAGCCAACAGGTCTGTGGACGACGCAGTTAACATGGCCCTCCACTTCACCCTACAGCATGTGGACGCCCCAGCATCCTACGCCAGGATCCTGTTTGTGGACTTCAGCTCTGCCTTCAACACCATCATCCCTGCCCTGCTTCAGGACAAGCTCTTCCAGCTGAACGTGCCCTACTCCACCTGCAGGTGGATCACAGACTTCCTCTCTGACAGGAAGCAGTGCGTTAAGCCGGGAACAGAAGTCTCTGACTCCAGGTCCATCAGCACGGGAACTCCTCAGGGCTGCGTCCTTTGCCCACTGCTCTTCTCCCTGTATACCAACAGCTGCGCCTCCAATCATCTGTCCGTCAAACTCTTGAAGTTTG
>NW_027423015.1:547500-550000 GCF_048934315.1 Petromyzon marinus
GGTGGGGAGGAGCAGGGGCGGGGACCACACATGCCTGCACACCTCTAGAGCGGCCTTTCAATGCTCGCTACTCTGTGGACCGGCAAAAGCAATTGAAACCAACCCTAACTCTCACGCGCAGTTGGCAGCCCTTCCTAGGGCACAATACCGAAACAGCGCAAGCAAACCCTGCAGCTACAACCCAAGGGACAGCCTTCCCAACGCACTCTGGAGGAGAAGAGGCTCCTCGGGCGGAGTAACACAGCTCGAGATGCTCGCTCATTCACGGAAATCGTGGGAAACAACCTGCCGCCGGCACACCACTTCGTCCTCACATGAGGTTACCATTGTCCATACAATAGTGCAGGTGCGATGGAAATCTTTTCTCGTTTTGGTGCGTGCTACATTTTTACGGATAGACCCCGTGAAACGCTAGAAATTGGCGGGGATGTGTCTCTTGTGGCTCACGGGGCTGTTAGGGTGGCACAGAAATCCCTCGGAATGGGAAAACGGGTCATTTTCGTGTTGCCACATTGCATGCGAACCGCATGAAACTTCCAGAGGCATTTGCAGCAGGAATGCATGTGCACTCAAAAAATGTGATATTTTTCACGGAGAGACCCCGTGAAACGCTAGAAGTGGGCGGGGATGTCTCTCTTGTGGCTCACGGGGCTGTTAGGGTGGCACAGAAATCCCTCGGAATGGGAAAACGGGTCATTTTCGTGTCGCCACATTGCATACGAACCGCATGAAACTTCCAGAGGCATTTGCAGCAGGAATGCATGTGCACTCAAAAAAGTGAATATTTCTCACGGATAGACCCCGTGATACGCTAGAAATTGGCGGGGATGTCTCTCTTGTGGCTCACGGGGCTGTTAGGGTGGCACAGAAATCCCTCGGAATGGGAAAACGGGTCATTTTCGTGTCGCCACATTGCATGCGAACCGCATGCAACTTCCAGAGGCATTTGCAGCAGAAATGCATGTGCAGTCAAAAAAAAATGATATTTTTCACGGATAGACCCCGTGAAACGCTAGAAATTGGCGGGGATGTGTCTCTTGTGGCTCACGGGGCTGTTCGGGTCGCACAGAAATCCCTGGGAATGGGAAAACGGGTCATTTTCGTGTTGCCACATTGCGTACGAACCGCATGAAACTTCCAGAGGCATTTGCAGCAGGAATGCATGTGCACTCAAAAACTTCTATATGTTTCACGGATAGACCCCGTGAAACGCTAGAAATTGGCGGGGATGTGTCTCTTGTGGCTCACGGGGCTGTTAGGGTGGCACAGAACTCCCTCGGAATGGGAAAAGGGGTCATTTTCGTGTTGCCACATTGCATAGGAACGCCATGAAACTTCCAGAGGCATTTGCAGCAGAAAGGCACGTGCACTCAAAAATTTTAATATTTTTCACGCATAGACCCCGTCAAACGCTAGAAGTTGGCGGGGATGTCTCTCTTGTGGCTCACGGGGCTGTTAGGGTCGCACAGAAATGCCTCGGAATGGGAAAACGGGTCATTTTTGTGTGGCCACATTGCATAGGAACGGCATGAAACTTCCAGAGGCATTTGCAGCAGGAATGCATGTGCACTCAAAAACGTCTATATTTTTCACGGATAGACCCCGTGAAACGCTATAAATTGGCGGGGATGTCTCTCTTGTGGCTCACGGGCGCTGTTAGTTAGGGTCGCACAGAAATCCCTCGGAATGGGAAAAGGGGTCATTTTCGTGTTGCCACATTGCGTACGAACGGCATGAAACTTACAGAGGCATCTGCAGCAGAAATGCATGTGCACTCAAAAACGTCTATATTTTTCACGGATAGACCCCGTGAAACGCTAGAAATTGGCGGGGATGTGTCTCTTGTGGCTCACGGGGCTGTTAGGGTCGCACAGAAATCCCTCGGAATGGGAAAACGGGTCATTTTCGTGTTGCCACAATTGGCATACGAACGGCATGAAACTTCCAGAGGCATTTGCAGCAGAAATGCATGTGCACTCAAAAACGTCTATATTTTTCACGGATAGACCCCGTCAAACGCTCGAATTTGGCGGGGATGTTTCTCTTGTGGGTCACGGGGCTGTTCGGCTCGCACAGAACTCCCTTGGTCCACCTGATTCGTGCATACAGGCAGCAACTAAAACTCTGTAAACCTGCTGTGAGGACATCTAAACAGTGGACCAGTGAGGCTGTGGAAGATTTGCGGGCGTGCTTAGACTGTACTGACTGGGATATGTTCACGACTGCTACCAATAGTCTGGATGAACTCACAGAGGCTGTGTACATCAGCTTCTGTGAGGACTGCTGTATCCCAACACGTACCAGGGTGAACTTTAACAACAACAAGCCCTGGTTCTCAGCAAAGCTCAAAAGGTTGAGGTTGGAGAAGGAGGAAGCGTTTAGGAGTGGGGATAGAGACAGATTCAAGGAGTCGAAGAACAGGTTTAGCAAAGCGGTGAGAGAGGCTAAACGACTGTACTCAGAGACACTAAAACACCAGTTCTCTACTAACGACGCTGCT
>NW_027423015.1:585000-587500 GCF_048934315.1 Petromyzon marinus
ATAGACCCCGTGAAACGCTAGAAATTGGCGGGGATGTGTCTCGTGTGGCTCACGGGGCTGTTCGGGTCG
Organism: Petromyzon marinus; assembly: GCF_048934315.1. Lineage (NCBI taxonomy): Eukaryota > Metazoa > Chordata > Hyperoartia > Petromyzontiformes > Petromyzontidae > Petromyzon > Petromyzon marinus. Next base: position 585,070 of record NW_027423015.1, read on the forward strand.
CACAGAAATCCCTGGGAATGGGAAAACGGGTCATTTTCGTGTTGCCACATTGCGTACGAACCGCATGAAACTTCCAGAGGCATTTGCAGCAGGAATGCATGTGCACTCAAAAACTTCTATATGTTTCACGGATAGACCCCGTGAAACGCTAGAAATTGGCGGGGATGTGTCTCTTGTGGCTCACGGGGCTGTTAGGGTGGCACAGAACTCCCTCGGAATGGGAAAAGGGGTCATTTTCGTGTTGCCACATTGCATAGGAACGCCATGAAACTTCCAGAGGCATTTGCAGCAGAAAGGCACGTGCACTCAAAAATTTTAATATTTTTCACGCATAGACCCCGTCAAACGCTAGAAGTTGGCGGGGATGTCTCTCTTGTGGCTCACGGGGCTGTTAGGGTCGCACAGAAATGCCTCGGAATGGGAAAACGGGTCATTTTTGTGTGGCCACATTGCATAGGAACGGCATGAAACTTCCAGAGGCATTTGCAGCAGGAATGCATGTGCACTCAAAAACGTCTATATTTTTCACGGATAGACCCCGTGAAACGCTATAAATTGGCGGGGATGTCTCTCTTGTGGCTCACGGGCGCTGTTAGTTAGGGTCGCACAGAAATCCCTCGGAATGGGAAAAGGGGTCATTTTCGTGTTGCCACATTGCGTACGAACGGCATGAAACTTCCAGAGGCATCTGCAGCAGAAATGCATGTGCACTCAAAAACGTCTATATTTTTCACGGATAGACCCCGTGAAACGCTAGAAATTGGCGGGGATGTGTCTCTTGTGGCTCACGGGGCTGTTAGGGTCGCACAGAAATCCCTCGGAATGGGAAAACGGGTCATTTTCGTGTTGCCACAATTGGCATATGAACGGCATGAAACTTCCAGAGGCATTTGCAGCAGAAATGCATGTGCACTCAAAAACGTGAATATTTTTTCACGGATAGACCCCGTCAAACGCTCGAATTTGGCGGGGATGTTTCTCTTGTGGGTCACGGGGCTGTTCGGCTCGCACAGAACTCCCTTGGTCCACCTGATTCGTGCATACAGGCAGCAACTAAAACTCTGTAAACCTGCTGTGAGGACATCTAAACAGTGGACCAGTGAGGCTGTGGAAGATTTGCGGGCGTGCTTAGACTGTACTGACTGGGATATGTTCACGACTGCTACCAATAGTCTGGATGAACTCACAGAGGCTGTGTACATCAGCTTCTGTGAGGACTGCTGTATCCCAACACGTACCAGGGTGAACTTTAACAACAACAAGCCCTGGTTCTCAGCAAAGCTCAAAAGGTTGAGGTTGGAGAAGGAGGAAGCGTTTAGGAGTGGGGATAGAGACAGATTCAAGGAGTCGAAGAACAGGTTTAGCAAAGCGGTGAGAGAGGCTAAACGACTGTACTCAGAGACACTAAAACACCAGTTCTCTACTAACGACGCTGCTTCTGTCTGCCAAAGGGCTCAGGCACATCACCAACTACAAACCCAGAGTGCCCCACACCACTAACGACTCCCGCCTAGCCAACGACCTGAACGAGTTCTACCGTAGATTTGAAAGACAATTGGACTGTCCTGAACCACCCCTTCCCACCCAAGAGGCCCCATCCCCCACCCATACTACAAAAACGACTCTCTCCTTTCAGGAGGGAGAAGTTAATGGGCTTTTCAAGAGGCAGAATCCACGCAAAGCAGCCGGGCCGGACTCTGTCTCTCCAGCCACCCTCAGGCACTGCGCTGACCAGCTGTCTCCGGTGTTCACCAACATCTTTAACACCTCCCTGGAGACATGCCATGTACCAGCCTGTCTCAAGTCCTCCACCATCATCGCTGTGCCCAAAAAGCTAAGGCCAACAGGACTAAATGATTACAGACCGGTCGCCCTTACATCTGTGGTAATGAAGTCTTTTGAGCGCCTGCTCCTGGCACACCTCAAAGCCATCACAGACCCTCTCCTGGACCCCCTTCAGTTTGCCTACAGAGCCAACAGGTCTGTGGACGACGCAGTTAACATGGCCCTCCACTTCACCCTACAGCATGTGGACGCCCCAGCATCCTACGCCAGGATCCTGTTTGTGGACTTCAGCTCTGCCTTCAACACCATCATCCCTGCCCTGCTTCAGGACAAGCTCTTCCAGCTGAACGTGCCCTACTCCACCTGCAGGTGGATCACAGACTTCCTCTCTGACAGGAAGCAGTGCGTTAAGCCGGGAACAGAAGTCTCTGACTCCAGGTCCATCAGCACGGGAACTCCTCAGGGCTGCGTCCTTTGCCCACTGCTCTTCTCCCTGTATACCAACAGCTGCGCCTCCAATCATCTGTCCGTCAAACTCTTGAAGTTTGTCGGACGACACCACCCTCATTGGGCTGATCTCTGGTGGGGATGAGTCTGACTATAGGTGGGAAGTTGACAACCTGGTGACCTGGTGTAGCCAGAACAA
>NW_027423015.1:592500-595000 GCF_048934315.1 Petromyzon marinus
ATTCTCAAGGGGCCACTTTCCTCTTGCCCCAACCGGGAATCCAAAGAATGTGACCTTGCTAGCCTTCGTCAGCACTTTGACTTGATCACCAAGAGGGGTATAGTACGAAACTTTGTGCGAGGCAGCATCTGACAAGGTATTCTTTGAAAGCTCAAAACGGACGGTGACATCGATCACAACCGCCTCCTCATCTTTTGCAAACACGAGGTCAGGCTTTCTCATCTCTCCCGTCTCGGATATGAACCGTGGCTCTTTGTATACAGACCAGCCCAATCTAGCCGCTTCGTCTGCCAGAATGTTACTGATCTTGTTATGTCGCGCAATTCTTGCTTTCTGTACTGCAGGACATTGACCGAGAATGTGCGAAAGGGACTCGAGTCTGGCAGAGCATTTCCTGCAGGAACGTAAGGCCCCATCTCTGCCTCTGTTCAAGCTTTCTCTTGTTGGGTAAATATTTGCCCTTAGTTGTAGTGCTGCGATAAAGAAGCATTGTTTAAAGCCGCACCATGGCCTCAACCAAGCATTACTGATTCTATCATGCGCAAAGTTTACAATGCCCCTTCCTTGAACCGGCTTTTCGCACCATCTCTGAAATTCATGCTCCCTCCAATCGCAGGGTCTCGGATATACAGGTTCTTTTGACACCGAGTCCCTGAGAACGAATGTTGGGATTGCATCACTGTCACCCCCTGCTCGTACCCACAAATTACGGTATTCTTCCTCCATACCCTGCGAGGACACAATATTACGGGTGATAGCATCGGACGAGTTTGCTATACGTTGCAGCCTTCTAACTTGAACCGAAGGGATTGTTTTTTCCAGTTTCAAGATGGCAAGGCCTCCGTCTCGGGCTCTGGCATATAACAGTCCATCACAAGTTGAAGCGGGAAGGTGGAGCCATCCTTTTACCGCCTTTCTAATCTCTTGGTCCAACCCACGGAGAGTTGATTGCTTGCAGTCCGAGTGGTCTGCAGGATATAACAATCTGGGTAGGGCATAGGCATTGAGTAGTTCAACCTTCTGAGTTGGCTTCAGAGGCGCCTCATCGATTTTCGAGATCCATGTCTTTAGCTGACAATGTAGATCAGGCTGTATAGTGCCAGTCCAAGGGCCAATTTTCAGACCAAGGTATTTCGTTGATTCATCAGGTTGGATCATATGGACATCTTTATTTTTGATAGTCCATGGGTCGCAGTTGTTCACCGTATATGAATCTTTGGTTGGGCTTATCATGAAGCCCTGGCACTTTCTGGCCTGAACCTCCAATCCCGATAGCCCACAAAATGATTCCAAGATCGCTAGATTGGCGGCCATACCAACCCAAGATTCGCTCACCAACACCAAATCATCAGCAAACGCAAGAGCTGTCACGTGGTCGGTATCAATGGAGTACCCAACTCCGTGTGACTCTAGGGTGCATATCAAAGGGTCCATGGCAAGATTGAAGAGCAGGGGTGACATGGGGTCACCCTGTTTGACACCAACACGTATGCTAATTTCTCGAGTCGACTCGCCATTGCTTTTGAACGAGGTCGTACACCGATCGTAGGCGTTCTGGATGATGCCCACCACGTGTTCATCTACTTTCTTGTGCCTTAACACCCATAAAATATGAGCATGCGAAACCGAGTCAAAAGCTTTCGCTATGTCGATGAACATGACAGCCAACGGCCTGTGCAATTTCTTAGCGTGTCTCATAAGGTCCTGTAGCACCTTAAGATTTTCAGAGCAGCCAGATGCCGCTATAAAACCACGCTGCCTTGGGTTTAAGGGACAAGCACGAGCAAGACGTGCAGTCATTATTCTGGAAAATAATCTCAGAATCATTGAACCAATCGTTATTGGTCTCCAGTTCCCCAATTCTTTCAGCTTTTCATCGTCCATAACCTTAGGAATAAGAATCGTCCTATTCTTTTTCAACTCTTTGGGAATAATTCCTGTAATCATCCATGCATTAAATAGGGCTGTCAGTGTCCGACCCTCGGGGTCGGCAGCACAGATTGCAGCCCTTGTTAGGCCATCTGGCCCAGCTGCTGACGTTGGTTTAATGGCCCGTATGGCAGTCTGAACTTCCTCCACCGAAATTAGGGGTTCAAAGTATTCGTTATTTGCAACACCTGATGACTTAAATTGGCCCAGGCCATTGAATGGCAACACCTTCTCCCATTTTTCGCAGTAAAAACGATATACATCTGCGTTCGGGATTCGACATTCATGACGTTCAGTGCCATCCAGGACTAAGGACGCAAGAAGAGAGCGGTTCTTAAAGAAGAGCTTCTGGTGCTTCATGAAGCTTCCTCGTTTTTCCGCTCTCTTCTTCATCCAAGATCGTGTGGGTAATATCCTGGGTTTAATAATGTCGTTCTCGGGTTTTGAACGTTTACCTTTGTTTTTCACCAATCTCATCGGACAAAGCATCAATGCTGTGGCAGTTTCTACGAGGGCATCATGTAGGCCCTCGCCGTTAAGCCAAGCCTTTATTGCCTCCATTGCAGGCTTT
>NW_027423015.1:610000-612500 GCF_048934315.1 Petromyzon marinus
ATCTAAAAGAAAAGAAAAGTCTTCTTTGTGGAAAATAGTAAAATAAAAAAACCAGGACTTCACCTTGGAAAATAACAAAATCTAATCTAAAACATCTTAAATAAAGCTGACTTTGTAGGCAGAAAATAGGAAGTTACAGGACTCTCGAACTGATGTAGTCCAAAAATAAAGAATTAAAATAACAAAGACCAATCTATATAAGTGCTCTTGAATAGGCTTCGTGTAAAAAAATAGCAATAAAAAATACCAAGTCTTCGTCTTGGAAAATAACAAAATCTAAAAGAAAAGTCTTCTTTGTGGAAAATAGTAAAATAAAAAAACCAAGACTTCACCTTGGAAAATAACAAAATCTAATCTAAAACATCTTAAATAAAGCTGGTTTGTAGTCTTCTCTCGAACTGATGTAGTGCAAAAATAAAGAATTAAAATAACAAAGTCTAATCTATATAAGTGCTCTTGAATAAAGCTTCCTGTAAAAAAATAGCAAAAAAATACCAAGTCTTCGTCTTGGAAAATAACAAAATCTAAAAGAAAAGAAAAGTCTTCTTTGTGGAAAATAGTAAAATAAAAAAACCAAGACTTCACCTTGGAAAATAACAAAATCTAATCTAAAACATCTTAAATAAAGCTTATTTGTAATCTTCTTTGTAGGCAGAAAATAGTAAGTTACAGGACTCTCGAACTGATGTAGTCCAAAAATAAAGAATTAAAATAACAAAGTCTAATCTATATAAGTGCTCTTGAATAAGCTTCGTGTAAAAAAATAGCAATATAATAAAAATACCAAGTCTTCGTCTTGGAAAATAACAAAATCTAAAAGAAAGGTCTTCTTTATGGAAAATAGTAAAATAAGAATACCAAGACTTCACCTTGGAAAATAACAAAACCATCTTGAAAAAAGCTTATTTTTAATCTTCTTTGTAGGCAGAAAATAGTAAGGCGAAAATAAAGTCCCCTCTAAGCTCTAAAGTAACAAATACGACGTGTTAAAAAAAAAACTAACAATAAAAAAAAGAACCAAGACTTCGTCTTGGAAAATAACAATCTAAATTGTGGAAAATAGTAAAATGAAATAAAAACCGACTTCACCTTCGAAAATAACAAAATCAATCTAAAACAAATGACATCTTAAAACAAAACTATTATTTGTTTCGGAGGTTGTCTATGACTGTTCATAGACCGCATAATTTCCACAGAACATTCTCAGAATATCAAGAGAGAAAAGCAGCGTTCTGCGGGAAATCATCTTGGCCAGTGATGTCGTTCTGGGTTTGGTCAGGCCCAGGAAGGTAAGTACCTCGTTATTCTCAAGGGGCCACTTTCCTCTTGCCCCAACCGGGAATCCAAAGAATGTGACCTTGCTAGCCTTCGTCAGCACTTTGACTTGATCACCAAGAGGGGTATAGTACGAAACTTTGTGCGAGGCAGCATCTGACAAGGTATTCTTTGAAAGCTCAAAACGGACGGTGACATCGATCACAACCGCCTCCTCATCTTTTGCAAACACGAGGTCAGGCTTTCTCATCTCTCCCGTCTCGGATATGAACCGTGGCTCTTTGTATACAGACCAGCCCAATCTAGCCGCTTCGTCTGCCAGAATGTTACTGATCTTGTTATGTCGCGCAATTCTTGCTTTCTGTACTGCAGGACATTGACCGAGAATGTGCGAAAGGGACTCGAGTCTGGCAGAGCATTTCCTGCAGGAACGTAAGGCCCCATCTCTGCCTCTGTTCAAGCTTTCTCTTGTTGGGTAAACATTTGCCCTTAGTTGTAGTGCTGCGATAAAGAAGCATTGTTTAAAGCCGCACCATGGCCTCAACCAAGCATTACTGATTCTATCATGCGCAAAGTTTACAATGCCCCTTCCTTGAACCGGCTTTTCACACCATCTCTGAAATTCATGCTCCCTCCAATCGCAGGGTCTCGGATATACAGGTTCTTTTGACACCGAGTCCCTGAGAACGAATGTTGGGATTGCATCACTGTCACCCCCTGCTCGTACCCACAAATTACGGTATTCTTCCTCCATACCCTGCGAGGACACAATATTACGGGTGATAGCATCGGACGAGTTTGCTATACGTTGCAGCCTTCTAACTTGAACCGAAGGGATTGTTTTTTCCAGTTTCAAGATGGCAAGGCCTCCATCTCGGGCTCTGGCATATAACAGTCCATCACAAGTTGAAGCGGGAAGGTGGAGCCATCCTTTTACCGCCTTTCTAATCTCTTGGTCCAACCCACGGAGAGTTGATTGCTTGCAGTCCGAGTGGTCTGCAGGATATAACAATCTGGGTAGGGCATAGGCATTGAGTAGTTCAACCTTCTGAGTTGGCTTCAGAGGTGCCTCATCGATTTTCGAGATCCATGTCTTTAGCTGACAATGTAGATCAGGCTGTATAGTGCCAGTCCAAGGGCCAATTTTCAGACCAAGGTATTTCGTTGATTCATCAGGTTGGATCATATGGACATCTTTATTTTTGATATTCCATGGGTCGCAGTT
>NW_027423015.1:622500-625000 GCF_048934315.1 Petromyzon marinus
AAAAAAGTGAATATTTCTCACGGATAGACCCCGTGATACGCTAGAAATTGGCGGGGATGTCTCTCTTGTGGCTCACGGGGCTGTTAGGGTGGCACAGAAATCCCTCGGAATGGGAAAACGGGTCATTTTCGTGTCGCCACATTGCATGCGAACCGCATGCAACTTCCAGAGGCATTTGCAGCAGAAATGCATGTGCAGTCAAAAAAAATTGATATTTTTCACGGATAGACCCCGTGAAACGCTAGAAATTGGCGGGGATGTGTCTCTTGTGGCTCACGGGGCTGTTCGGGTCGCACAGAAATCCCTGGGAATGGGAAAACGGGTCATTTTCGTGTTGCCACATTGCGTACGAACCGCATGAAACTTCCAGAGGCATTTGCAGCAGGAATGCATGTGCACTCAAAAACTTCTATATGTTTCACGGATAGACCCCGTGAAACGCTAGAAATTGGCGGGGATGTGTCTCTTGTGGCTCACGGGGCTGTTAGGGTGGCACAGAACTCCCTCGGAATGGGAAAAGGGGTCATTTTCGTGTTGCCACATTGCATAGGAACGCCATGAAACTTCCAGAGGCATTTGCAGCAGAAAGGCACGTGCACTCAAAAATTTTAATATTTTTCACGCATAGACCCCGTCAAACGCTAGAAGTTGGCGGGGATGTCTCTCTTGTGGCTCACGGGGCTGTTAGGGTCGCACAGAAATGCCTCGGAATGGGAAAACGGGTCATTTTTGTGTGGCCACATTGCATAGGAACGGCATGAAACTTCCAGAGGCATTTGCAGCAGGAATGCATGTGCACTCAAAAACGTCTATATTTTTCACGGATAGACCCCGTGAAACGCTAGAAATTGGCGGGGATGTGTCTCTTGTGGCTCATGGGGCTGTTAGGGTCGCACAGAAATCCCTCGGAATGGGAAAACGGGTCATTTTCGTGTTGCCACAATTGGCATACGAACGGCATGAAACTTCCAGAGGCATTTGCAGCAGAAATGCATGTGCACTCAAAAACGTGAATATTTTTTCACGGATAGACCCCGTCAAACGCTCGAATTTGGCGGGGATGTTTCTCTTGTGGGTCACGGGGCTGTTCGGCTCGCACAGAACTCCCTTGGTCCACCTGATTCGTGCATACAGGCAGCAACTAAAACTCTGTAAACCTGCTGTGAGGACATCTAAACAGTGGACCAGTGAGGCTGTGGAAGATTTGCGGGCGTGCTTAGACTGTACTGACTGGGATATGTTCACGACTGCTACCAATAGTCTGGATGAACTCACAGAGGCTGTGTACATCAGCTTCTGTGAGGACTGCTGTATCCCAACACGTACCAGGGTGAACTTTAACAACAACAAGCCCTGGTTCTCAGCAAAGCTCAAAAGGTTGAGGTTGGAGAAGGAGGAAGCGTTTAGGAGTGGGGATAGAGACAGATTCAAGGAGTCGAAGAACAGGTTTAGCAAAGCGGTGAGAGAGGCTAAACGACTGTACTCAGAGACACTAAAACACCAGTTCTCTACTAACGACGCTGCTTCTGTCTGCCAAAGGGCTCAGGCACATCACCAACTACAAACCCAGAGCGCCCCACACCACTAACGACTCCCGCCTAGCCAACGACCTGAACGAGTTCTACCGTAGATTTGAAAGACAATTGGACTGTCCTGAACCACCCCTTCCCACCCAAGAGGCCCCATCCCCCACCCATACTACAGAAACGACTCTCTCCTTTCAGGAGGGAGAAGTTAATGGGCTTTTCAAGAGGCAGAATCCACGCAAAGCAGCCGGGCCGGACTCTGTCTCTCCAGCCACCCTCAGGCACTGCGCTGACCAGCTGTCTCCGGTGTTCACCAACATCTTTAACACCTCCCTGGAGACATGCCATGTACCAGCCTGTCTCAAGTCCTCCACCATCATCGCTGTGCCCAAAAAGCTAAGGCCAACAGGACTAAATGATTACAGACCGGTCGCCCTTACATCTGTGGTAATGAAGTCTTTTGAGCGCCTGCTCCTGGCACACCTCAAAGCCATCACAGACCCTCTCCTGGACCCCCTTCAGTTTGCCTACAGAGCCAACAGGTCTGTGGACGACGCAGTTAACATGGCCCTCCACTTCACCCTACAGCATGTGGACGCCCCAGCATCCTACGCCAGGATCCTGTTTGTGGACTTCAGCTCTGCCTTCAACACCATCATCCCTGCCCTGCTTCAGGACAAGCTCTTCCAGCTGAACGTGCCCTACTCCACCTGCAGGTGGATCACAGACTTCCTCTCTGACAGGAAGCAGTGCGTTAAGCCGGGAACAGAAGTCTCTGACTCCAGGTCCATCAGCACGGGAACTCCTCAGGGCTGCGTCCTTTGCCCACTGCTCTTCTCCCTGTATACCAACAGCTGCGCCTCCAATCATCTGTCCGTCAAACTCTTGAAGTTTGTCGGACGACACCACCCTCATTGGGCTGATCTCTGGTGGGGATGAGTCTGACTATAGGTGGGAAGCTGACAACCTGGTGA
>NW_027423015.1:650000-652500 GCF_048934315.1 Petromyzon marinus
AAAGGCACGTGCACTCAAAAATTTTAATATTTTTCACGCATAGACCCCGTCAAACGCTAGAAGTTGGCGGGGATGTCTCTCTTGTGGCTCACGGGGCTGTTAGGGTCGCACAGAAATGCCTCGGAATGGGAAAACGGGTCATTTTTGTGTGGCCACATTGCATAGGAACGGCATGAAACTTCCAGAGGCATTTGCAGCAGGAATGCATGTGCACTCAAAAACGTCTATATTTTTCACGGATAGACCCCGTGAAACGCTATAAATTGGCGGGGATGTCTCTCTTGTGGCTCACGGGCGCTGTTAGTTAGGGTCGCACAGAAATCCCTCGGAATGGGAAAAGGGGTCATTTTCGTGTTGCCACATTGCGTACGAACGGCATGAAACTTCCAGAGGCATCTGCAGCAGAAATGCATGTGCACTCAAAAACGTCTATATTTTTCACGGATAGACCCCGTGAAACGCTAGAAATTGGCGGGGATGTGTCTCTTGTGGCTCACGGGGCTGTTAGGGTCGCACAGAAATCCCTCGGAATGGGAAAACGGGTCATTTTCGTGTTGCCACAATTGGCATACGAACGGCATGAAACTTCCAGAGGCATTTGCAGCAGAAATGCATGTGCACTCAAAAACGTGAATATTTTTTCACGGATAGACCCCGTCAAACGCTCGAATTTGGCGGGGATGTTTCTGTTGTGGGTCACGGGGCTGTTCGGCTCGCACAGAACTCCCTTGGTCCACCTGATTCGTGCATACAGGCAGCAACTAAAACTCTGTAAACCTGCTGTGAGGACATCTAAACAGTGGACCAGTGAGGCTGTGGAAGATTTGCGGGCGTGCTTAGACTGTACTGACTGGGATATGTTCACGACTGCTACCAATAGTCTGGATGAACTCACAGAGGCTGTGTACATCAGCTTCTGTGAGGACTGCTGTATCCCAACACGTACCAGGGTGAACTTTAACAACAACAAGCCCTGGTTCTCAGCAAAGCTCAAAAGGTTGAGGTTGGAGAAGGAGGAAGCGTTTAGGAGTGGGGATAGAGACAGATTCAAGGAGTCGAAGAACAGGTTTAGCAAAGCGGTGAGAGAGGCTAAACGACTGTACTCAGAGACACTAAAACACCAGTTCTCTACTAACGACGCTGCTTCTGTCTGCCAAAGGGCTCAGGCACATCACCAACTACAAACCCAGAGCGCCCCACACCACTAACGACTCCCGCCTAGCCAACGACCTGAACGAGTTCTACCGTAGATTTGAAAGACAATTGGACTGTCCTGAACCACCCCTTCCCACCCAAGAGGCCCCATCCCCCACCCATACTACAGAAACGACTCTCTCCTTTCAGGAGGGAGAAGTTAATGGGCTTTTCAAGAGGCAGAATCCACGCAAAGCAGCCGGGCCGGACTCTGTCTCTCCAGCCACCCTCAGGCACTGCGCTGACCAGCTGTCTCCGGTGTTCACCAACATCTTTAACACCTCCCTGGAGACATGCCATGTACCAGCCTGTCTCAAGTCCTCCACCATCATCGCTGTGCCCAAAAAGCTAAGGCCAACAGGACTAAATGATTACAGACCGGTCGCCCTTACATCTGTGGTAATGAAGTCTTTTGAGCGCCTGCTCCTGGCACACCTCAAAGCCATCACAGACCCTCTCCTGGACCCCCTTCAGTTTGCCTACAGAGCCAACAGGTCTGTGGACGACGCAGTTAACATGGCCCTCCACTTCACCCTACAGCATGTGGACGCCCCAGCATCCTACGCCAGGATCCTGTTTGTGGACTTCAGCTCTGCCTTCAACACCATCATCCCTGCCCTGCTTCAGGACAAGCTCTTCCAGCTGAACGTGCCCTACTCCACCTGCAGGTGGATCACAGACTTCCTCTCTGACAGGAAGCAGTGCGTTAAGCCGGGAACAGAAGTCTCTGACTCCAGGTCCATCAGCACGGGAACTCCTCAGGGCTGCGTCCTTTGCCCACTGCTCTTCTCCCTGTATACCAACAGCTGCGCCTCCAACCATCTGTCCGTCAAACTCTTGAAGTTTGTCGGACGACACCACCCTCATTGGGCTGATCTCTGGTGGGGATGAGTCTGACTATAGGTGGGAAGCTGACAACCTGGTGACCTGGTGTAGCCAGAACAACTTAGAGCTAAATGCTCTAAGGACAGTTGAGATGGTTGTGGACTTCAGGAAGAATACAGCCCCACTCACCGCCATCACCCTGTTAGACTCCGCAGTCAAAATTGTGGAGTCCTTCCGCTTCCTGGGCACTATTCTCTGCCGGGACCTCAAGTGGGAACTGAACATCAGCTCCCTCGCCAAGAGAGCTCAACAGAGGATGTACTTTCGACGGCAGCTGAAGAAATGCAACCTGCCAAAGACAATGATGGTGCAATTCTATACAGCGATCATTGAATCCATCCTCACCTCCTCCATAACCGTCTGGTACGCTGCTGCCACTGCCAAGGACAAGAGCAGACTGCAGCGTATCATGCACACTGCT
>NW_027423015.1:662500-665000 GCF_048934315.1 Petromyzon marinus
TGCAGTCAAAAAAAATTGATATTTTTCACGGATAGACCCCGTGAAACGCTAGAAATTGGCGGGGATGTGTCTCTTGTGGCTCACGGGGCTGTTCGGGTCGCACAGAAATCCCTGGGAATGGGAAAACGGGTCATTTTCGTGTTGCCACATTGCGTACGAACCGCATGAAACTTCCAGAGGCATTTGCAGCAGGAATGCATGTGCACTCAAAAACTTCTATATGTTTCACGGATAGACCCCGTGAAACGCTAGAAATTGGCGGGGATGTGTCTCTTGTGGCTCACGGGGCTGTTAGGGTGGCACAGAACTCCCTCGGAATGGGAAAAGGGGTCATTTTCGTGTTGCCACATTGCATAGGAACGCCATGAAACTTCCAGAGGCATTTGCAGCAGAAAGGCACGTGCACTCAAAAATTTTAATATTTTTCACGCATAGACCCCGTCAAACGCTAGAAGTTGGCGGGGATGTCTCTCTTGTGGCTCACGGGGCTGTTAGGGTCGCACAGAAATGCCTCGGAATGGGAAAACGGGTCATTTTTGTGTGGCCACATTGCATAGGAACGGCATGAAACTTCCAGAGGCATTTGCAGCAGGAATGCATGTGCACTCAAAAACGTCTATATTTTTCACGGATAGACCCCGTGAAACGCTATAAATTGGCGGGGATGTCTCTCTTGTGGCTCACGGGCGCTGTTAGTTAGGGTCGCACAGAAATCCCTCGGAATGGGAAAAGGGGTCATTTTCGTGTTGCCACATTGCGTACGAACTGCATGAAACTTCCAGAGGCATCTGCAGCAGAAATGCATGTGCACTCAAAAACGTCTATATTTTTCACGGATAGACCCCGTCAAACGCTCGAATTTGGCGGGGATGTTTCTCTTGTGGGTCACGGGGCTGTTCGGCTCGCACAGAACTCCCTTGGTCCACCTGATTCGTGCATACAGGCAGCAACTAAAACTCTGTAAACCTGCTGTGAGGACATCTAAACAGTGGACCAGTGAGGCTGTGGAAGATTTGCGGGCGTGCTTAGACTGTACTGACTGGGATATGTTCACGACTGCTACCAATAGTCTGGATGAACTCACAGAGGCTGTGTACATCAGCTTCTGTGAGGACTGCTGTATCCCAACACGTACCAGGGTGAACTTTAACAACAACAAGCCCTGGTTCTCAGCAAAGCTCAAAAGGTTGAGGTTGGAGAAGGAGGAAGCGTTTAGGAGTGGGGATAGAGACAGATTCAAGGAGTCGAAGAACAGGTTTAGCAAAGCGGTGAGAGAGGCTAAACGACTGTACTCAGAGACACTAAAACACCAGTTCTCTACTAACGACGCTGCTTCTGTCTGCCAAAGGGCTCAGGCACATCACCAACTACAAACCCAGAGCGCCCCACACCACTAACGACTCCCGCCTAGCCAACGACCTGAACGAGTTCTACCGTAGATTTGAAAGACAATTGGACTGTCCTGAACCACCCCTTCCCACCCAAGAGGCCCCATCCCCCACCCATACTACAGAAACGACTCTCTCCTTTCAGGAGGGAGAAGTTAATGGGCTTTTCAAGAGGCAGAATCCACGCAAAGCAGCCGGGCCGGACTCTGTCTCTCCAGCCACCCTCAGGCACTGCGCTGACCAGCTGTCTCCGGTGTTCACCAACATCTTTAACACCTCCCTGGAGACATGCCATGTACCAGCCTGTCTCAAGTCCTCCACCATCATCGCTGTGCCCAAAAAGCTAAGGCCAACAGGACTAAATGATTACAGACCGGTCGCCCTTACATCTGTGGTAATGAAGTCTTTTGAGCGCCTGCTCCTGGCACACCTCAAAGCCATCACAGACCCTCTCCTGGACCCCCTTCAGTTTGCCTACAGAGCCAACAGGTCTGTGGACGACGCAGTTAACATGGCCCTCCACTTCACCCTACAGCATGTGGACGCCCCAGCATCCTACGCCAGGATCCTGTTTGTGGACTTCAGCTCTGCCTTCAACACCATCATCCCTGCCCTGCTTCAGGACAAGCTCTTCCAGCTGAACGTGCCCTACTCCACCTGCAGGTGGATCACAGACTTCCTCTCTGACAGGAAGCAGTGCGTTAAGCCGGGAACAGAAGTCTCTGACTCCAGGTCCATCAGCACGGGAACTCCTCAGGGCTGCGTCCTTTGCCCACTGCTCTTCTCCCTGTATACCAACAGCTGCGCCTCCAATCATCTGTCCGTCAAACTCTTGAAGTTTGTCGGACGACACCACCCTCATTGGGCTGATCTCTGGTGGGGATGAGTCTGACTATAGGTGGGAAGCTGACAACCTGGTGACCTGGTGTAGCCAGAACAACTTAGAGCTAAATGCTCTAAGGACAGTTGAGATGGTTGTGGACTTCAGGAAGAATACAGCCCCACTCACCGCCATCACCCTGTTAGACTCCGCAGTCAAAATTGTGGAGTCCTTCCGCTTCCTGGGCACTATTCTCTGCCGGGACCTCAAGTGGGAACTGAACATCAGCTCC
>NW_027423015.1:675000-677500 GCF_048934315.1 Petromyzon marinus
GAGGCATTTGCAGCAGGAATGCATGTGCACTCAAAAAAGTGAATATTTCTCACGGATAGACCCCGTGATACGCTAGAAATTGGCGGAGATGTCTCTCTTGTGGCTCACGGGGCTGTTAGGGTGGCACAGAAATCCCTCGGAATGGGAAAACGGGTCATTTTCGTGTCGCCACATTGCATGCGAACCGCATGCAACTTCCAGAGGCATTTGCAGCAGAAATGCATGTGCAGTCAAAAAAAATTGATATTTTTCACGGATAGACCCCGTGAAACGCTAGAAATTGGCGGGGATGTGTCTCTTGTGGCTCACGGGGCTGTTCGGGTCGCACAGAAATCCCTGGGAATGGGAAAACGGGTCATTTTCGTGTTGCCACATTGCGTACGAACCGCATGAAACTTCCAGAGGCATTTGCAGCAGGAATGCATGTGCACTCAAAAACTTCTATATGTTTCACGGATAGACCCCGTGAAACGCTAGAAATTGGCGGGGATGTGTCTCTTGTGGCTCACGGGGCTGTTAGGGTGGCACAGAACTCCCTCGGAATGGGAAAAGGGGTCATTTTCGTGTTGCCACATTGCATAGGAACGCCATGAAACTTCCAGAGGCATTTGCAGCAGAAAGGCACGTGCACTCAAAAATTTTAATATTTTTCACGCATATACCCCGTCAAACGCTAGAAGTTGGCGGGGATGTCTCTCTTGTGGCTCACGGGGCTGTTAGGGTCGCACAGAAATGCCTCGGAATGGGAAAACGGGTCATTTTTGTGTGGCCACATTGCATAGGAACGGCATGAAACTTCCAGAGGCATTTGCAGCAGGAATGCATGTGCACTCAAAAACGTCTATATTTTTCACGGATAGACCCCGTGAAACGCTATAAATTGGCGGGGATGTCTCTCTTGTGGCTCACGGGCGCTGTTAGTTAGGGTCGCACAGAAATCCCTCGGAATGGGAAAAGGGGTCATTTTCGTGTTGCCACATTGCGTACGAACGGCATGAAACTTCCAGAGGCATCTGCAGCAGAAATGCATGTGCACTCAAAAACGTCTATATTTTTCACGGATAGACCCCGTGAAACGCTAGAAATTGGCGGGGATGTGTCTCTTGTGGCTCACGGGGCTGTTAGGGTCGCACAGAAATCCCTCGGAATGGGAAAACGGGTCATTTTCGTGTTGCCACAATTGGCATACGAACGGCATGAAACTTCCAGAGGCATTTGCAGCAGAAATGCATGTGCACTCAAAAACGTGAATATTTTTTCACGGATAGACCCCGTCAAACGCTCGAATTTGGCGGGGATGTTTCTCTTGTGGGTCACGGGGCTGTTCGACTCGCACAGAACTCCCTTGGTCCACCTGATTCGTGCATACAGGCAGCAACTAAAACTCTGTAAACCTGCTGTGAGGACATCTAAACAGTGGACCAGTGAGGCTGTGGAAGATTTGCGGGCGTGCTTAGACTGTACTGACTGGGATATGTTCACGACTGCTACCAATAGTCTGGATGAACTCACAGAGGCTGTGTACATCAGCTTCTGTGAGGACTGCTGTATCCCAACACGTACCAGGGTGAACTTTAACAACAACAAGCCCTGGTTCTCAGCAAAGCTCAAAAGGTTGAGGTTGGAGAAGGAGGAAGCGTTTAGGAGTGGGGATAGAGACAGATTCAAGGAGTCGAAGAACAGGTTTAGCAAAGCGGTGAGAGAGGCTAAACGACTGTACTCAGAGACACTAAAACACCAGTTCTCTACTAACGACGCTGCTTCTGTCTGCCAAAGGGCTCAGGCACATCACCAACTACAAACCCAGAGCGCCCCACACCACTAACGACTCCCGCCTAGCCAACGACCTGAACGAGTTCTACCGTAGATTTGAAAGACAATTGGACTGTCCTGAACCACCCCTTCCCACCCAAGAGGCCCCATCCCCCACCCATACTACAGAAACGACTCTCTCCTTTCAGGAGGGAGAAGTTAATGGGCTTTTCAAGAGGCAGAATCCACGCAAAGCAGCCGGGCCGGACTCTGTCTCTCCAGCCACCCTCAGGCACTGCGCTGACCAGCTGTCTCCGGTGTTCACCAACATCTTTAACACCTCCCTGGAGACATGCCATGTACCAGCCTGTCTCAAGTCCTCCACCATCATCGCTGTGCCCAAAAAGCTAAGGCCAACAGGACTAAATGATTACAGACCGGTCGCCCTTACATCTGTGGTAATGAAGTCTTTTGAGCGCCTGCTCCTGGCACACCTCAAAGCCATCACAGACCCTCTCCTGGACCCCCTTCAGTTTGCCTACAGAGCCAACAGGTCTGTGGACGACGCAGTTAACATGGCCCTCCACTTCACCCTACAGCATGTGGACGCCCCAGCATCCTACGCCAGGATCCTGTTTGTGGACTTCAGCTCTGCCTTCAACACCATCATCCCTGCCCTGCTTCAGGACAAGCTCTTCCAGCTGAACGTGCCCTACTCCACCTGCAGGTGGATCACAGACTTCCTCTC
>NW_027423015.1:687500-690000 GCF_048934315.1 Petromyzon marinus
CCGCATGAAACTTCCAGAGGCATTTGCAGCAGAAATGCATGTGCAGTCAAAAAATTGAATATTTTTCACGGATAGACCCCGTGAAACGCTAGAAATTGGCGGGGATGTGTCTCTTGTGGCTCACGGGGCTGTTAGGGTGGCACAGAAATCCCTCGGAATGGGAAAAAACGGGTCATTTTCGTGTCGCCACATTGCATGCGAACCGCATGAAACTTCCAGAGGCATTTGCAGCAGGAATGCATGTGCACTCAAAAAATGTGATATTTTTCACGGAGAGACCCCGTGAAACGCTAGAAGTGGGCGGGGATGTCTCTCTTGTGGCTCACGGGGCTGTTAGGGTGGCACAGAAATCCCTCGGAATGGGAAAACGGGTCATTTTCGTGTCGCCACATTGCATACGAACCGCATGAAACTTCCAGAGGCATTTGCAGCAGGAATGCATGTGCACTCAAAAAAGTGAATATTTCTCACGGATAGACCCCGTGATACGCTAGAAATTGGCGGGGATGTCTCTCTTGTGGCTCACGGGGCTGTTAGGGTGGCACAGAAATCCCTCGGAATGGGAAAACGGGTCATTTTCGTGTCGCCACATTGCATGCAAACCGCATGCAACTTCCAGAGGCATTTGCAGCAGAAATGCATGTGCAGTCAAAAAAATTGATATTTTTCACGGATAGACCCCGTGAAACGCTAGAAATTGGCGGGGATGTGTCTCTTGTGGCTCACGGGGCTGTTCGGGTCGCACAGAAATCCCTGGGAATGGGAAAACGGGTCATTTTCGTGTTGCCACATTGCGTACGAACCGCATGAAACTTCCAGAGGCATTTGCAGCAGGAATGCATGTGCACTCAAAAACTTCTATATGTTTCACGGATAGACCCCGTGAAACGCTAGAAATTGGCGGGGATGTGTCTCTTGTGGCTCACGGGGCTGTTAGGGTGGCACAGAACTCCCTCGGAATGGGAAAAGGGGTCATTTTCGTGTTGCCACATTGCATAGGAACGCCATGAAACTTCCAGAGGCATTTGCAGCAGAAAGGCACGTGCACTCAAAAATTTTAATATTTTTCACGCATAGACCCCGTCAAACGCTAGAAGTTGGCGGGGATGTCTCTCTTGTGGCTCACGGGGCTGTTAGGGTCGCACAGAAATGCCTCGGAATGGGAAAACGGGTCATTTTTGTGTGGCCACATTGCATAGGAACGGCATGAAACTTCCAGAGGCATTTGCAGCAGGAATGCATGTGCACTCAAAAACGTCTATATTTTTCACGGATAGACCCCGTGAAACGCTATAAATTGGCGGGGATGTCTCTCTTGTGGCTCACGGGCGCTGTTAGTTAGGGTCGCACAGAAATCCCTCGGAATGGGAAAAGGGGTCATTTTCGTGTTGCCACATTGCGTACGAACGGCATGAAACTTCCAGAGGCATCTGCAGCAGAAATGCATGTGCACTCAAAAACGTCTATATTTTTCACGGATAGACCCCGTGAAACGCTAGAAATTGGCGGGGATGTGTCTCTTGTGGCTCACGGGGCTGTTAGGGTCGCACAGAAATCCCTCGGAATGGGAAAACGGGTCATTTTCGTGTTGCCACAATTGGCATACGAACGGCATGAAACTTCCAGAGGCATTTGCAGCAGAAATGCATGTGCACTCAAAAACGTGAATATTTTTTCACGGATAGACCCCGTCAAACGCTCGAATTTGGCGGGGATGTTTCTCTTGTGGGTCACGGGGCTGTTCGGCTCGCACAGAACTCCCTTGGTCCACCTGATTCGTGCATACAGGCAGCAACTAAAACTCTGTAAACCTGCTGTGAGGACATCTAAACAGTGGACCAGTGAGGCTGTGGAAGATTTGCGGGCGTGCTTAGACTGTACTGACTGGGATATGTTCACGACTGCTACCAATAGTCTGGATGAACTCACAGAGGCTGTGTACATCAGCTTCTGTGAGGACTGCTGTATCCCAACACGTACCAGGGTGAACTTTAACAACAACAAGCCCTGGTTCTCAGCAAAGCTCAAAAGGTTGAGGTTGGAGAAGGAGGAAGCGTTTAGGAGTGGGGATAGAGACAGATTCAAGGAGTCGAAGAACAGGTTTAGCAAAGCGGTGAGAGAGGCTAAACGACTGTACTCAGAGACACTAAAACACCAGTTCTCTACTAACGACGCTGCTTCTGTCTGCCAAAGGGCTCAGGCACATCACCAACTACAAACCCAGAGCGCCCCACACCACTAACGACTCCCGCCTAGCCAACGACCTGAACGAGTTCTACCGTAGATTTGAAAGACAATTGGACTGTCCTGAACCACCCCTTCCCACCCAAGAGGCCCCATCCCCCACCCATACTACAGAAACGACTCTCTCCTTTCAGGAGGGAGAAGTTAATGGGCTTTTCAAGAGGCAGAATCCACGCAAAGCAGCCGGGCCGGACTCTGTCTCTCCAGCCACCCTCAGGCACTGCGCTGACCAGCTGTCTCCGGTGTTCACCAACAT
>NW_027423015.1:700000-702500 GCF_048934315.1 Petromyzon marinus
GGATAGACCCCGTGATACGCTAGAAATTGGCGGGGATGTCTCTCTTGTGGCTCACGGGGCTGTTAGGGTGGCACAGAAATCCCTCGGAATGGGAAAACGGGTCATTTTCGTGTCGCCACATTGCATGCGAACCGCATGCAACTTCCAGAGGCATTTGCAGCAGAAATGCATGTGCAGTCAAAAAAAATTGATATTTTTCACGGATAGACCCCGTGAAACGCTAGAAATTGGCGGGGATGTGTCTCTTGTGGCTCACGGGGCTGTTCGGGTCGCACCGAAATCCCTGGGAATGGGAAAATGGGTCATTTTCGTGTTGCCACATTGCGTACGAACCGCATGAAACTTCCAGAGGCATTTGCAGCAGGAATGCATGTGCACTCAAAAACTTCTATATGTTTCACGGATAGACCCCGTGAAACGCTAGAAATTGGCGGGGATGTGTCTCTTGTGGCTCACGGGGCTGTTAGGGTGGCACAGAACTCCCTCAGAATGGGAAAAGGGGTCATTTTCGTGTTGCCACATTGCATAGGAACGCCATGAAACTTCCAGAGGCATTTGCAGCAGAAAGGCACGTGCACTCAAAAATTTTAATATTTTTCACGCATAGACCCCGTCAAACGCTAGAAGTTGGCGGGGATGTCTCTCTTGTGGCTCACGGGGCTGTTAGGGTCGCACAGAAATGCCTCGGAATGGGAAAACGGGTCATTTTTGTGTGGCCACATTGCATAGGAACGGCATGAAACTTCCAGAGGCATTTGCAGCAGGAATGCATGTGCACTCAAAAACGTCTATATTTTTCACGGATAGACCCCGTGAAACGCTATAAATTGGCGGGGATGTCTCTCTTGTGGCTCACGGGCGCTGTTAGTTAGGGTCGCACAGAAATCCCTCGGAATGGGAAAAGGGGTCATTTTCGTGTTGCCACATTGCGTACGAACGGCATGAAACTTCCAGAGGCATCTGCAGCAGAAATGCATGTGCACTCAAAAACGTCTATATTTTTCACGGATAGACCCCGTGAAACGCTAGAAATTGGCGGGGATGTGTCTCTTGTGGCTCACGGGGCTGTTAGGGTCGCACAGAAATCCCTCGGAATGGGAAAACGGGTCATTTTCGTGTTGCCACAATTGGCATACGAACGGCATGAAACTTCCAGAGGCATTTGCAGCAGAAATGCATGTGCACTCAAAAACGTGAATATTTTTTCACGGATAGACCCCGTCAAACGCTCGAATTTGGCGGGGATGTTTCTCTTGTGGGTCACGGGGCTGTTCGGCTCGCACAGAACTCCCTTGGTCCACCTGATTCGTGCATACAGGCAGCAACTAAAACTCTGTAAACCTGCTGTGAGGACATCTAAACAGTGGACCAGTGAGGCTGTGGAAGATTTGCGGGCGTGCTTAGACTGTACTGACTGGGATATGTTCACGACTGCTACCAATAGTCTGGATGAACTCACAGAGGCTGTGTACATCAGCTTCTGTGAGGACTGCTGTATCCCAACACGTACCAGGGTGAACTTTAACAACAACAAGCCCTGGTTCTCAGCAAAGCTCAAAAGGTTGAGGTTGGAGAAGGAGGAAGCGTTTAGGAGTGGGGATAGAGACAGATTCAAGGAGTCGAAGAACAGGTTTAGCAAAGCGGTGAGAGAGGCTAAACGACTGTACTCAGAGACACTAAAACACCAGTTCTCTACTAACGACGCTGCTTCTGTCTGCCAAAGGGCTCAGGCACATCACCAACTACAAACCCAGAGCGCCCCACACCACTAACGACTCCCGCCTAGCCAACGACCTGAACGAGTTCTACCGTAGATTTGAAAGACAATTGGACTGTCCTGAACCACCCCTTCCCACCCAAGAGGCCCCATCCCCCACCCATACTACAGAAACGACTCTCTCCTTTCAGGAGGGAGAAGTTAATGGGCTTTTCAAGAGGCAGAATCCACGCAAAGCAGCCGGGCCGGACTCTGTCTCTCCAGCCACCCTCAGGCACTGCGCTGACCAGCTGTCTCCGGTGTTCACCAACATCTTTAACACCTCCCTGGAGACATGCCATGTACCAGCCTGTCTCAAGTCCTCCACCATCATCGCTGTGCCCAAAAAGCTAAGGCCAACAGGACTAAATGATTACAGACCGGTCGCCCTTACATCTGTGGTAATGAAGTCTTTTGAGCGCCTGCTCCTGGCACACCTCAAAGCCATCACAGACCCTCTCCTGGACCCCCTTCAGTTTGCCTACAGAGCCAACAGGTCTGTGGACGACGCAGTTAACATGGCCCTCCACTTCACCCTACAGCATGTGGACGCCCCAGCATCCTACGCCAGGATCCTGTTTGTGGACTTCAGCTCTGCCTTCAACACCATCATCCCTGCCCTGCTTCAGGACAAGCTCTTCCAGCTGAACGTGCCCTACTCCACCTGCAGGTGGATCACAGACTTCCTCTCTGACAGGAAGCAGTGCGTTAAGCCGGGAACAGAAGTCTCTGACTCCAGGTCCA
>NW_027423015.1:715000-717500 GCF_048934315.1 Petromyzon marinus
GCTCACGGGGCTGTTAGGGTGGCACAGAAATCCCTCGGAATGGGAAAACGGGTCATTTTCGTGTTGCCACATTGCGTACGAACCGCATGAAACTTCCAGAGGCATTTGCAGCAGGAATGCATGTGCACTCAAAAACTTCTATATGTTTCACGGATAGACCCCGTGAAAGGCTAGAAATTGGCGGGGATGTGTCTCTTGTGGCTCACGGGGCTGTTAGGGTGGCACAGAACTCCCTCGGAATGGGAAAAGGGGTCATTTTCGTGTTGCCACATTGCATAGGAACGCCATGAAACTTCCAGAGGCATTTGCAGCAGAAAGGCACGTGCACTCAAAAATTTTAATATTTTTCACGCATAGACCCCGTCAAACGCTAGAAGTTGGCGGGAATGTCTCTCTTGTGGCTCACGGGGCTGTTAGGGTCGCACAGAAATGCCTCGGAATGGGAAAACGGGTCATTTTTGTGTGGCCACATTGCATAGGAACGGCATGAAACTTCCAGAGGCATTTGCAGCAGGAATGCATGTGCACTCAAAAACGTCTATATTTTTCACGGATAGACCCCGTGAAACGTTATAAATTGGCGGGGATGTCTCTCTTGTGGCTCACGGGCGCTGTTAGTTAGGGTCGCACAGAAATCCCTCGGAATGGGAAAAGGGGTCATTTTCGTGTTGCCACATTGCGTACGAACGGCATGAAACTTCCAGAGGCATCTGCAGCAGAAATGCATGTGCACTCAAAAACGTCTATATTTTTCACGGATAGACCCCGTGAAACGCTAGAAATTGGCGGGGATGTGTCTCTTGTGGCTCACGGGGCTGTTAGGGTCGCACAGAAATCCCTCGGAATGGGAAAACGGGTCATTTTCGTGTTGCCACAATTGGCATACGAACGGCATGAAACTTCCAGAGGCATTTGCAGCAGAAATGCATGTGCACTCAAAAACGTGAATATTTTTTCACGGATAGACCCCGTCAAACGCTCGAATTTGGCGGGGATGTTTCTCTTGTGGGTCACGGGGCTGTTCGGCTCGCACAGAACTCCCTTGGTCCACCTGATTCGTGCATACAGGCAGCAACTAAAACTCTGTAAACCTGCTGTGAGGACATCTAAACAGTGGACCAGTGAGGCTGTGGAAGATTTGCGGGCGTGCTTAGACTGTACTGACTGGGATATGTTCACGACTGCTACCAATAGTCTGGATGAACTCACAGAGGCTGTGTACATCAGCTTCTGTGAGGACTGCTGTATCCCAACACGTACCAGGGTGAACTTTAACAACAACAAGCCCTGGTTCTCAGCAAAGCTCAAAAGGTTGAGGTTGGAGAAGGAGGAAGCGTTTAGGAGTGGGGATAGAGACAGATTCAAGGAGTCGAAGAACAGGTTTAGCAAAGCGGTGAGAGAGGCTAAACGACTGTACTCAGAGACACTAAAACACCAGTTCTCTACTAACGACGCTGCTTCTGTCTGCCAAAGGGCTCAGGCACATCACCAACTACAAACCCAGAGCGCCCCACACCACTAACGACTCCCGCCTAGCCAACGACCTGAACGAGTTCTACCGTAGATTTGAAAGACAATTGGACTGTCCTGAACCACCCCTTCCCACCCAAGAGGCCCCATCCCCCACCCATACTACAGAAACGACTCTCTCCTTTCAGGAGGGAGAAGTTAATGGGCTTTTCAAGAGGCAGAATCCACGCAAAGCAGCCGGGCCGGACTCTGTCTCTCCAGCCACCCTCAGGCACTGCGCTGACCAGCTGTCTCCGGTGTTCACCAACATCTTTAGCACCTCCCTGGAGACATGCCATGTACCAGCCTGTCTCAAGTCCTCCACCATCATCGCTGTGCCCAAAAAGCTAAGGCCAACAGGACTAAATGATTACAGACCGGTCGCCCTTACATCTGTGGTAATGAAGTCTTTTGAGCGCCTGCTCCTGGCACACCTCAAAGCCATCACAGACCCTCTCCTGGACCCCCTTCAGTTTGCCTACAGAGCCAACAGGTCTGTGGACGACGCAGTTAACATGGCCCTCCACTTCACCCTACAGCATGTGGACGCCCCAGCATCCTACGCCAGGATCCTGTTTGTGGACTTCAGCTCTGCCTTCAACACCATCATCCCTGCCCTGCTTCAGGACAAGCTCTTCCAGCTGAACGTGCCCTACTCCACCTGCAGGTGGATCACAGACTTCCTCTCTGACAGGAAGCAGTGCGTTAAGCCGGGAACAGAAGTCTCTGACTCCAGGTCCATCAGCACGGGAACTCCTCAGGGCTGCGTCCTTTGCCCACTGCTCTTCTCCCTGTATACCAACAGCTGCGCCTCCAATCATCTGTCCGTCAAACTCTTGAAGTTTGTCGGACGACACCACCCTCATTGGGCTGATCTCTGGTGGGGATGAGTCTGACTATAGGTGGGAAGCTGACAACCTGGTGACCTGGTGTAGCCAGAACAACTTAGAGCTAAATGCTCTAAGGACAGTTGAGATGGTTGTGGACTTCA
>NW_027423015.1:722500-725000 GCF_048934315.1 Petromyzon marinus
CTCAGAATATCAAGAGAGAAAAGCAGCGTTCTGCGGGAAATCATCTTGGCCAGTGATGTCGTTCTGGGTTTGGTCAGGCCCAGGGAGGTAAGTACCTCGTTATTCTCAAGGGGCCACTTTCCTCTTGCCCCAACCGGGAATCCAAAGAATGTGACCTTGCTAGCCTTCGTCAGCACTTTGACTTGATCACCAAGAGGGGTATAGTACGAAACTTTGTGCGAGGCAGCATCTGACAAGGTATTCTTTGAAAGCTCAAAACGGACGGTGACATCGATCACAACCGCCTCCTCATCTTTTGCAAACACGAGGTCAGGCTTTCTCATCTCTCCCGTCTCGGATATGAACCGTGGCTCTTTGTATACAGACCAGCCCAATCTAGCCGCTTCGTCTGCCAGAATGTTACTGATCTTGTTATGTCGCGCAATTCTTGCTTTCTGTACTGCAGGACATTGACCGAGAATGTGCGAAAGGGACTCGAGTCTGGCAGAGCATTTCCTGCAGGAACGTAAGGCCCCATCTCTGCCTCTGTTCAAGCTTTCTCTTGTTGGGTAAATATTTGCCCTTAGTTGTAGTGCTGCGATAAAGAAGCATTGTTTAAAGCCGCACCATGGCCTCAACCAAGCATTACTGATTCTATCATGCGCAAAGTTTACAATGCCCCTTCCTTGAACCGGCTTTTCGCACCATCTCTGAAATTCATGCTCCCTCCAATCGCAGGGTCTCGGATATACAGGTTCTTTTGACACCGAGTCCCTGAGAACGAATGTTGGGATTGCATCACTGTCACCCCCTGCTCGTACCCACAAATTACGGTATTCTTCCTCCATACCCTGCGAGGACACAATATTACGGGTGATAGCATCGGACGAGTTTGCTATACGTTGCAGCCTTCTAACTTGAACCGAAGGGATTGTTTTTTCCAGTTTCAAGATGGCAAGGCCTCCGTCTCGGGCTCTGGCATATAACAGTCCATCACAAGTTGAAGCGGGAAGGTGGAGCCATCCTTTTACCGCCTTTCTAATCTCTTGGTCCAACCCACGGAGAGTTGATTGCTTGCAGTCCGAGTGGTCTGCAGGATATAACAATCTGGGTAGGGCATAGGCATTGAGTAGTTCAACCTTCTGAGTTGGCTTCAGAGGCGCCTCATCGATTTTCGAGATCCATGTCTTTAGCTGACAATGTAGATCAGGCTGTATAGTGCCAGTCCAAGGGCCAATTTTCAGACCAAGGTATTTCGTTGATTCATCAGGTTGGATCATATGGACATCTTTATTTTTGATAGTCCATGGGTCGCAGTTGTTCACCGTATATGAATCTTTGGTTGGGCTTATCATGAAGCCCTGGCACTTTCTGGCCTGAACCTCCAATCCCGATAGCCCACAAAATGATTCCAAGATCGCTAGATTGGCGGCCATACCAACCCAAGATTCGCTCACCAACACCAAATCATCAGCAAACGCAAGAGCTGTCACGTGGTCGGTATCAATGGAGTACCCAACTCCGTGTGACTCTAGGGTGCATATCAAAGGGTCCATGGCAAGATTGAAGAGCAGGGGTGACATGGGGTCACCCTGTTTGACACCAACACGTATGCTAATTTCTCGAGTCGACTCGCCATTGCTTTTGAACGAGGTCGTACACCGATCGTAGGCGTTCTGGATGATGCCCACCACGTGTTCATCTACTTTCTTGTGCCTTAACACCCATAAAATATGAGCATGCGAAACCGAGTCAAAAGCTTTCGCTATGTCGATAAACATGACAGCCAACGGCCTGTGCAATTTCTTAGCATGTCTCATAAGGTCCTGTAGCACCTTAAGATTTTCAGAGCAGCCAGATGCCGCTATAAAACCACGCTGCCTTGGGTTTAAGGGACAAGCACGAGCAAGACGTGCAGTCATTATTCTGGAAAATAATCTCAGAATCATTGAACCGATCGTTATTGGTCTCCAGTTCCCCAATTCTTTCAGCTTTTCATCATCCATAACCTTAGGAATAAGAATCGTCCTATTCTTTTTCAACTCTTTGGGAATAATTCCTGTAATCATCCATGCATTAAATAGGGCTGTCAGTGTCCGACCCTCGGGGTCGGCAGCACAGATTGCAGCCCTTGTTAGGCCATCTGGCCCAGCTGCTGACGTTGGTTTAATGGCCCGTATGGCAGTCTGAACTTCCTCCACCGAAATTAGGGGCTCAAAGTATTCGTTATTTGCAACACCTGATGACTTAAATTGGCCCAGGCCATTGAATGGCAACACCTTCTCCCATTTTTCGCAGTAAAAACGATATACATCTGCGTTCGGGATTCGGCATTCATGACGTTCAGTGCCATCCAGGACTAAGGACGCAAGAAGAGAGCGGTTCTTAAAGAAGAGCTTCTGGTGCTTCATGAAGCTTCCTCGTTTTTCCGCTCTCTTCTTCATCCAAGATCGTGTGGGTAATATCCTGGGTTTAATAATGTCGTTCTCGGGTTTTGAACGTTTGCCTTTGTTTTTCACCA
>NW_027423015.1:745000-747500 GCF_048934315.1 Petromyzon marinus
TGTCTCTTGTGGCTCACGGGGCTGTTAGGGTGGCACAGAAATCCCTCGGAATGGGAAAACGGGTCATTTTCGTGTTGCCACATTGCATGCGAACGGCATGAAACTTCCAGAGGCATTTGCAGCAGGAATGCATGTGCAGTCAAAAAAGTGAATATTTTTCACGGATAGACCCCGTGAAACGCTAGAAATTGGCGGCGATGTCTCTCTTGTGGCTCACGGGGCTGTTAGGGTGGCACAGAAATCCCTCGGAATGGGAAAACGGGTCATTTTCGTGTCGCCACATTGCATGCGAACCGCATGAAACTTCCAGAGGCATTTGCAGCAGAAATGCATGTGCAGTCAAAAAATTGAATATTTTTCACGGATAGACCCCGTGAAACGCTAGAAATTGGGGGGATGTGTCTCTTGTGGCTCACGGGGCTGTTAGGGTGGCACAGAAATCCCTCGGAATGGGAAAAAACGGGTCATTTTCGTGTCGCCACATTGCATGCGAACCGCATGAAACTTCCAGAGGCATTTGCAGCAGGAATGCATGTGCACTCAAACAATGTGATATTTTTCACGGAGAGACCCCGTGAAACGCTAGAAGTGGGCGGGGATGTCTCTCTTGTGGCTCACGGGGCTGTTAGGGTGGCACAGAAATCCCTCGGAATGGGAAAACGGGTCATTTTCGTGTCGCCACATTGCATACGAACCGCATGAAACTTCCAGAGGCATTTGCAGCAGGAATGCATGTGCACTCAAAAAAGTGAATATTTCTCACGGATAGACCCCGTGATACGCTAGAAATTGGCGGGGATGTCTCTCTTGTGGCTCACGGGGCTGTTAGGGTGGCACAGAAATCCCTCGGAATGGGAAAACGGGTCATTTTCGTGTCGCCACATTGCATGCGAACCGCATGCAACTTCCAGAGGCATTTGCAGCAGAAATGCATGTGCAGTCAAAAAAAATTGATATTTTTCACGGATAGAACCCGTGAAACGCTAGAAATTGGCGGGGATGTGTCTCTTGTGGCTCACGGGGCTGTTCGGGTCGCACAGAAATCCCTGGGAATGGGAAAACGGGTCATTTTCGTGTTGCCACATTGCGTACGAACCGCATGAAACTTCCAGAGGCATTTGCAGCAGGAATGCATGTGCACTCAAAAACTTCTATATGTTTCACGGATAGACCCCGTGAAACGCTAGAAATTGGCGGGGATGTGTCTCTTGTGGCTCACGGGGCTGTTAGGGTGGCACAGAACTCCCTCGGAATGGGAAAAGGGGTCATTTTCGTGTTGCCACATTGCATAGGAACGCCATGAAACTTCCAGAGGCATTTGCAGCAGAAAGGCACGTGCACTCAAAAATTTTAATATTTTTCACGCATAGACCCCGTCAAACGCTAGAAGTTGGCGGGGATGTCTCTCTTGTGGCTCACGGGGCTGTTAGGGTCGCACAGAAATGCCTCGGAATGGGAAAACGGGTCATTTTTGTGTGGCCACATTGCATAGGAACGGCATGAAACTTCCAGAGGCATTTGCAGCAGGAATGCATGTGCACTCAAAAACGTCTATATTTTTCACGGATAGACCCCGTGAAACGCTATAAATTGGCGGGGATGTCTCTCTTGTGGCTCACGGGCGCTGTTAGTTAGGGTCGCACAGAAATCCCTCGGAATGGGAAAAGGGGTCATTTTCGTGTTGCCACATTGCGTACGAACGGCATGAAACTTCCAGAGGCATCTGCAGCAGAAATGCATGTGCACTCAAAAACGTCTATATTTTTCACGGATAGACCCCGTGAAACGCTAGAAATTGGCGGGGATGTGTCTCTTGTGGCTCACGGGGCTGTTAGGGTCGCACAGAAATCCCTCGGAATGGGAAAACGGGTCATTTTCGTGTTGCCACAATTGGCATACGAACGGCATGAAACTTCCAGAGGCATTTGCAGCAGAAATGCATGTGCACTCAAAAACGTGAATATTTTTTCACGGATAGACCCCGTCAAACGCTCGAATTTGGCGGGGATGTTTCTCTTGTGGGTCACGGGGCTGTTCGGCTCGCACAGAACTCCCTTGGTCCACCTGATTCGTGCATACAGGCAGCAACTAAAACTCTGTAAACCTGCTGTGAGGACATCTAAACAGTGGACCAGTGAGGCTGTGGAAGATTTGCGGGCGTGCTTAGACTGTACTGACTGGGATATGTTCACGACTGCTACCAATAGTCTGGATGAACTCACAGAGGCTGTGTACATCAGCTTCTGTGAGGACTGCTGTATCCCAACACGTACCAGGGTGAACTTTAACAACAACAAGCCCTGGTTCTCAGCAAAGCTCAAAAGGTTGAGGTTGGAGAAGGAGGAAGCGTTTAGGAGTGGGGATAGAGACAGATTCAAGGAGTCGAAGAACAGGTTTAGCAAAGCGGTGAGAGAGGCTAAACGACTGTACTCAGAGACACTAAAACACCAGTTCTCTACTAACGATGCTGCTTCTGTCTGCCAAAGGGCTCAGGCACATC
>NW_027423015.1:765000-767500 GCF_048934315.1 Petromyzon marinus
TGGGTCAAATTCAATGCCTAGATATTTGAATCCCTTTACATATGATACCGGATTAATGGGTTCGTTATTTATAAAGTACGATGATGTCGTTGCAACACTAAATGTCTTCTGTTTGCCGTACTTGATAAATCTTAACGAATTGCATTTGTTTATATTTATTTTCAAGTGTCTGTCATCGAGGAATTTAGTAGTTATATCCAAGAGTTTATTCATGCCACATTCCGTTTCTGCAAATAGGATAAGGTCGTCTGCAAACATCATTGAATTTACTTTCTGATTTCCTACATTAACTCCTATATATGTCGGCAAGTTATCCAATAGTTCATCCATAATCATGTTAAATAGTAGCGGTGAAAGTGGATCACCTTGCTTTACGCCTCTTTTTAGATTTATGTTACGCATTGTTGTCGATCCAAATACAATATCAGTTAGATTACACTTATAGATGTTGGTCAAGTACGTTGTTGATTCCTTTGATAAGTTAAATCGCTTTAAGGCTCTAATAATCGATTCGTGGCTGACAGAATCGAATGCCTTACTGAGGTCTATTGACACTATTTGCGTGTTTTCGTGCTTTTGCCTGGCGTTGTGTATGATGAAGTGTAGTAATGCACTATTTTCGAAACATCCGTTTCCCCGGGAGGAATGCTTTCTGCCTGTAATTAAGCTTTAATTGCTGTCCTAGACGATAACTTAAAATTTTGTGTAATAGCCTAATTACAATTGATGAGATGGTTATGGGTCTCCAATTTGAGGGTTTTTCTAAATCCTCTTTAGTTTTAGGTATAAGTCTTGCTCTGTGTTGTTTCCATATTTGTGGTATATCCTGTAAATAAAGGATGATATTTAAGATATCTAGTAAATATTTTATTGGTAAAGTCCTAAGATCGCTAAGAATAATGTTGTCCTGTCCAGGTGACTTATCCTTCATAATTGCTAGGGTCTTAATCAACTCATCTAAGGTGATTGCTTTTACGATATCGATGCATGATTGGTCGTTTTTTAATTTAAAGGGTATATTATCTGGAGGAGAGTTTGACTCGAATAAAGTAACGAATATTCAGTTGGGTATATACTTGGCCCCGATCTATCTGAAGTAATCTCGTCTAATAGAGCTTTCTTGTTCGTATGGTATAAATATTGATACCTCCTGTATTTAGTTTGCTTTGATTGTCTTCGATGCCTATTCTCATCTTTCTCCTGTTGGTTTACACGATCTTTCCTATTAATTGGTTTACTTCGATTTAAAAACTTTTCTACATGAGAATTTAGTAGCAGTAACGCCTGATTGTGACTTAAATTCTCGATCTTTAGATCGGTAATTATGACCTGAAGATCCTCAGCTGCTGTCAGTGATTGTTCTTTTTCGGCCCTTATTGCTGGCTGATCTCCTTCAGAAGGTGTAGTTGTTATTTCCGATGTTGTCGGTAAAACTAAGTTAACAAGGCATTGATTTTCTACCTTATAGGTGGTTTCTTTCAATGTCCTTACCAATTCCTTATACTTGATATTTCTCCGCTTCCCTTTAATCGCTTCTAGCGTTCTGTGTGGCATAACTGAGTTCTGTATTAGTTGATTCATGTTTATGTCCTCATCATTCTGTTGGGCTTCTTTATGGGCCATAATTTCTACCTCTTCTTCTCCCCATCTAACTTTCCTTCCTGGTGCGTTTTGCTGTAGTCTAGCTTCATGTTCTGTCGGATGAGTTCGTCTAGTATGTACCCCTAAACCTGTTTTCGTAGTAAAACCTCTGCTACAATATGAACAACTAAATAGTGTTTCCTCAATTGTGGTGGTTATAGCACTAGTTTTACCTATTAAACTTTTGCAAGTTCTTCCGTAGTGTGACGCTATCTTGTGTATGCTATCTGCTGTGCGATTACAAATTCGACATTTATACGTTTTGTTTGCGTGCGGATGTACCCGTGTCATATGTGATGACCAAGTTCTATGGTCTAGGAAAACAAGATTGCATGGATAACATTTGTTCTGATCTGTGCATGGGTAGTCCCATGAAAACATGTCCGAAAGGATAAATTCCGTAGTCAGCTCGTCTGTTAATCGCTCATTCATGAGCGATGTTAGTTCGTCACCGAGTAGTCCGTCCGGTTTATTTTCTTTATAATTCGCGACTTACGTTTATAGCACACAGGGTTGTCGGCCCACGTGTATGCTATTGTGATCATCGGCAGCTAATCGTCGGTCAAAATTGACTCCTTCGATTTGCACTTCTAGCAATACAACTGGTGTAATGGAAAACTGTGGTGAAAGTTTCAGTGTTTCGTTTTGATTTAACCAATATATAAATGTTTCGCCTGAACCCACCATCAGCCGACTGAACTAATCAGCAAAGATCGTTACGCAAATAAGGCATGCCTGCACCATACCAGATTAGTACATTGGTATGATAGAGGGCTCAGCTGTAACATCATCATATAGTTACACGGTGGTGGTTAATTCACTTATTTGCATACGATATGCAATCAATGCAGAAAGAGCA
>NW_027423015.1:772500-775000 GCF_048934315.1 Petromyzon marinus
AGGTAGCTGGCGGCTTTCAACTCGCCAAAAGCACACCACGGTGACCAGGCGCCCAGCCCAAAGGCTCGCCCGGCTCACACGCAGCGTTTGCGGGCCCCTAGCCTCCCCAAGGGCAGGCAGGAGTCGCTCTCCTGAGGCAAGAATGCACCCAAGGCAGAGGAGAGTCCCCACACGCGTCCAAAATCGGACGGACAGGACCCCCACGCAGACCATGTAAAACACACACCCTTTGGGCACGGACTTCACAGAACACAAACACCCCCACAAGGAGGGCCTTAATTTGTCCTGTATACTCCGGGGGACACCTGACGACGGCGCTGAAGGCTCACAAAACACAGGGCTTCACACAAGGCCAGCCAATTTGAGGCAGCGGTAAAGCACCACGCACACCCAACGTCGGGGTGGGGAGGAGCAGGGGCGGGGACCACACATGCCTGCACACCTCTAGAGCGGCCTTTCAATGCTCGCTACTCTGTGGACCGGCAAAAGCAATTGAAACCAACCCTAACTCTCACGCGCAGTTGGCAGCCCTTCCTAGGGCACAATACCGAAACAGCGCAAGCAAACCCTGCAGCTACAACCCAAGGGACAGCCTTCCCAACGCACTCTGGAGGAGAAGAGGCTCCTCGGGCGGAGTAACACAGCTCGAGATGCTCGCTCATTCACGGAAATCGTGGGAAACAACCTGCCGCCGGCACACCACTTCGTCCTCACATGAGGTTACCATTGTCCATACAATAGTGCAGGTGCGATGGAAATCTTTTCTCGTTTTGGTGCGTGCTACATTTTTACGGATAGACCCCGTGAAACGCTAGAAATTGGCGGGGATGTGTCTCTTGTGGCTCACGGGGCTGTTAGGGTGGCACAGAAATCCCTCGGAATGGGAAAACGGGTCATTTTCGTGTTGCCACATTGCATGCGAACGGCATGAAACTTCCAGAGGCATTTGCAGCAGGAATGCATGTGCAGTCAAAAAAGTGAATATTTTTCACGGATAGACCCCGTGAAACGCTAGAAATTGGCGGCGATGTCTCTCTTGTGGCTCACGGGGCTGTTAGGGTGGCACAGAAATCCCTCGGAATGGGAAAACGGGTCATTTTCGTGTCGCCACATTGCATGCGAACCGCATGAAACTTCCAGAGGCATTTGCAGCAGAAATGCATGTGCAGTCAAAAAATTGAATATTTTTCACGGATAGACCCCGTGAAACGCTAGAAATTGGCGGGGATGTGTCTCTTGTGGCTCACGGGGCTGTTAGGGTGGCACAGAAATCCCTCGGAATGGGAAAAAACGGGTCATTTTCGTGTCGCCACATTGCATGCGAACCGCATGAAACTTCCAGAGGCATTTGCAGCAGGAATGCATGTGCACTCAAAAAATGTGATATTTTTCACGGAGAGACCCCGTGAAACGCTAGAAGTGGGCGGGGATGTCTCTCTTGTGGCTCACGGGGCTGTTAGGGTGGCACAGAAATCCCTCGGAATGGGAAAACGGGTCATTTTCGTGTTGCCACATTGCGTACGAACCGCATGAAACTTCCAGAGGCATTTACAGCAGGAATGCATGTGCACTCAAAAACTTCTATATGTTTCACGGATAGACCCCGTGAAACGCTAGAAATTGGCGGGGATGTGTCTCTTGTGGCTCACGGGGCTGTTAGGGTGGCACAGAACTCCCTCGGAATGGGAAAAGGGGTCATTTTCGTGTTGCCACATTGCATAGGAACGCCATGAAACTTCCAGAGGCATTTGCAGCAGAAAGGCACGTGCACTCAAAAATTTTAATATTTTTCACGCATAGACCCCGTCAAACGCTAGAAGTTGGCGGGGATGTCTCTCTTGTGGCTCACGGGGCTGTTAGGGTCGCACAGAAATGCCTCGGAATGGGAAAACGGGTCATTTTCGTGTTGCCACATTGCGTACGAACCGCATGAAACTTCCAGAGGCATTTGCAGCAGGAATGCATGTGCACTCAAAAACTTCTATATGTTTCACGGATAGACCCCGTGAAACGCTAGAAATTGGCGGGGATGTGTCTCTTGTGGCTCACGGGGCTGTTAGGGTGGCACAGAACTCCCTCGGAATGGGAAAAGGGGTCATTTTCGTGTTGCCACATTGCATAGGAACGCCATGAAACTTCCAGAGGCATTTGCAGCAGAAAGGCACGTGCACTCAAAAATTTTAATATTTTTCACGCATAGACCCCGTCAAACGCTAGAAGTTGGCGGGGATGTCTCTCTTGTGGCTCACGGGGCTGTTAGGGTCGCACAGAAATGCCTCGGAATGGGAAAACGGGTCATTTTTGTGTGGCCACATTGCATAGGAACGGCATGAAACTTCCAGAGGCATTTGCAGCAGGAATGCATGTGCACTCAAAAACGTCTATATTTTTCACGGATAGACCCCGTGAAACGCTATAAATTGGCGGGGATGTCTCTCTTGTGGCTCACGGGCGCTGTTAGTTAGGGTCGCACAGAAATCCCTCGGAATGGGAAAAGGGG
>NW_027423015.1:787500-790000 GCF_048934315.1 Petromyzon marinus
TTTCGTGTTGCCACATTGCATAGGAACGCCATGAAACTTCCAGAGGCATTTGCAGCAGAAAGGCACGTGCACTCAAAAATTTTAATATTGTTCACGCATAGACCCCGTCAAACGCTAGAAGTTGGCGGGGATGTCTCTCTTGTGGCTCACGGGGCTGTTAGGGTCGCACAGAAATGCCTCGGAATGGGAAAACGCGTCATTTTTGTGTGGCCACATTGCATAGGAACGGCATGAAACTTCCAGAGGCATTTGCAGCAGGAATGCATGTGCACTCAAAAACGTCTATATTTTTCACGGATAGACCCCGTGAAACGCTATAAATTGGCGGGGATGTCTCTCTTGTGGCTCACGGGCGCTGTTAGTTAGGGTCGCACAGAAATCCCTCGGAATGGGAAAAGGGGTCATTTTCGTGTTGCCACATTGCGTACGAACGGCATGAAACTTCCAGAGGCATCTGCAGCAGAAATGCATGTGCACTCAAAAACGTCTATATTTTTCACGGATAGACCCCGTGAAACGCTAGAAATTGGCGGGGATGTGTCTCTTGTGGCTCACGGGGCTGTTAGGGTCGCACAGAAATCCCTCGGAATGGGAAAACGGGTCATTTTCGTGTTGCCACAATTGGCATACGAACGGCATGAAACTTCCAGAGGCATTTGCAGCAGAAATGCATGTGCACTCAAAAACGTGAATATTTTTTCACGGATAGACCCCGTCAAACGCTCGAATTTGGCGGGGATGTTTCTCTTGTGGGTCACGGGGCTGTTCGGCTCGCACAGAACTCCCTTGGTCCACCTGATTCGTGCATACAGGCAGCAACTAAAACTCTGTAAACCTGCTGTGAGGACATCTAAACAGTGGACCAGTGAGGCTGTGGAAGATTTGCGGGCGTGCTTAGACTGTACTGACTGGGATATGTTCACGACTGCTACCAATAGTCTGGATGAACTCACAGAGGCTGTGTACATCAGCTTCTGTGAGGACTGCTGTATCCCAACACGTACCAGGGTGAACTTTAACAACAACAAGCCCTGGTTCTCAGCAAAGCTCAAAAGGTTGAGGTTGGAGAAGGAGGAAGCGTTTAGGAGTGGGGATAGAGACAGATTCAAGGAGTCGAAGAACAGGTTTAGCAAAGCGGTGAGAGAGGCTAAACGACTGTACTCAGAGACACTAAAACACCAGTTCTCTACTAACGACGCTGCTTCTGTCTGCCAAAGGGCTCAGGCACATCACCAACTACAAACCCAGAGCGCCCCACACCACTAACGACTCCCGCCTAGCCAACGACCTGAACGAGTTCTACCGTAGATTTGAAAGACAATTGGACTGTCCTGAACCACCCCTTCCCAAGCAAGAGGCCCCATCCCCCACCCATACTACAGAAACGACTCTCTCCTTTCAGGAGGGAGAAGTTAATGGGCTTTTCAAGAGGCAGAATCCACGCAAAGCAGCCGGGCCGGACTCTGTCTCTCCAGCCACCCTCAGGCACTGCGCTGACCAGCTGTCTCCGGTGTTCACCAACATCTTTAACACCTCCCTGGAGACATGCCATGTACCAGCCTGTCTCAAGTCCTCCACCATCATCGCTGTGCCCAAAAAGCTAAGGCCAACAGGACTAAATGATTACAGACCGGTCGCCCTTACATCTGTGGTAATGAAGTCTTTTGAGCGCCTGCTCCTGGCACACCTCAAAGCCATCACAGACCCTCTCCTGGACCCCCTTCAGTTTGCCTACAGAGCCAACAGGTCTGTGGACGACGCAGTTAACATGGCCCTCCACTTCACCCTACAGCATGTGGACGCCCCAGCATCCTACGCCAGGATCCTGTTTGTGGACTTCAGCTCTGCCTTCAACACCATCATCCCTGCCCTGCTTCAGGACAAGCTCTTCCAGCTGAACGTGCCCTACTCCACCTGCAGGTGGATCACAGACTTCCTCTCTGACAGGAAGCAGTGCGTTAAGCCGGGAACAGAAGTCTCTGACTCCAGGTCCATCAGCACGGGAACTCCTCAGGGCTGCGTCCTTTGCCCACTGCTCTTCTCCCTGTATACCAACAGCTGCGCCTCCAATCATCTGTCCGTCAAACTCTTGAAGTTTGTCGGACGACACCACCCTCATTGGGCTGATCTCTGGTGGGGATGAGTCTGACTATAGGTGGGAAGCTGACAACCTGGTGACCTGGTGTAGCCAGAACAACTTAGAGCTAAATGCTCTAAGGACAGTTGAGATGGTTGTGGACTTCAGGAAGAATACAGCCCCACTCACCGCCATCACCCTGTTAGACTCCGCAGTCAAAATTGTGGAGTCCTTCCGCTTCCTGGGCACTATTCTCTGCCGGGACCTCAAGTGGGAACTGAACATCAGCTCCCTCGCCAAGAGAGCTCAACAGAGGATGTACTTTCGACGGCAGCTGAAGAAATGCAACCTGCCAAAGACAATGATGGTGCAATTCTATACAGCGATCATTGAATCCATCCTCACCTCCTCCATAACCGTCTG
>NW_027423015.1:800000-802500 GCF_048934315.1 Petromyzon marinus
TTAGGGTGGCACAGAAATCCCTCGGAATGGGAAAACGGGTCATTTTCGTGTCGCCACATTGCATGCGAACCGCATGCAACTTCCAGAGGCATTTGCAGCAGAAATGCATGTGCAGTCAAAAAAAATTGATATTTTTCACGGATAGACCCCGTGAAACGCTAGAAATTGGCGGGGATGTGTCTCTTGTGGCTCACGGGGCTGTTCGGGTCGCACAGAAATCCCTGGGAATGGGAAAACGGGTCATTTTCGTGTTGCCACATTGCGTACGAACCGCATGAAACTTCCAGAGGCATTTGCAGCAGGAATGCATGTGCACTCAAAAACTTCTATATGTTTCACGGATAGACCCCGTGAAACGCTAGAAATTGGCGGGGATGTGTCTCTTGTGGCTCACGGGGCTGTTAGGGTGGCACAGAACTCCCTCGGAATGGGAAAAGGGGTCATTTTCGTGTTGCCACATTGCATAGGAACGCCATGAAACTTCCAGAGGCATTTGCAGCAGAAAGGCACGTGCACTCAAAAATTTTAATATTTTTCACGCATAGACCCCGTCAAACGCTAGAAGTTGGCGGGGATGTCTCTCTTGTGGCTCACGGGGCTGTTAGGGTCGCACAGAAATGCCTCGGAATGGGAAAACGGGTCATTTTTGTGTGGCCACATTGCATAGGAACGGCATGAAACTTCCAGAGGCATTTGCAGCAGGAATGCATGTGCACTCAAAAACGTCTATATTTTTCACGGATAGACCCCGTGAAACGCTATAAATTGGCGGGGATGTGTCTCTTGTGGCTCACGGGGCTGTTAGGGTCGCACAGAAATCCCTCGGAATGGGAAAACGGGTCATTTTCGTGTTGCCACAATTGGCATACGAACGGCATGAAACTTCCAGAGGCATTTGCAGCAGAAATGCATGTGCACTCAAAAACGTGATTATTTTTTCACGGATAGACCCCGTCAAACGCTCGAATTTGGCGGGGATGTTTCTCTTGTGGGTCACGGGGCTGTTCGGCTCGCACAGAACTCCCTTGGTCCACCTGATTCGTGCATACAGGCAGCAACTAAAACTCTGTAAACCTGCTGTGAGGACATCTAAACAGTGGACCAGTGAGGCTGTGGAAGATTTGCGGGCGTGCTTAGACTGTACTGACTGGGATATGTTCACGACTGCTACCAATAGTCTGGATGAACTCACAGAGGCTGTGTACATCAGCTTCTGTGAGGACTGCTGTATCCCAACACGTACCAGGGTGAACTTTAACAACAACAAGCCCTGGTTCTCAGCAAAGCTCAAAAGGTTGAGGTTGGAGAAGGAGGAAGCGTTTAGGAGTGGGGATAGAGACAGATTCAAGGAGTCGAAGAACAGGTTTAGCAAAGCGGTGAGAGAGGCTAAACGACTGTACTCAGAGACACTAAAACACCAGTTCTCTACTAACGACGCTGCTTCTGTCTGCCAAAGGGCTCAGGCACATCACCAACTACAAACCCAGAGCGCCCCACACCACTAACGACTCCCGCCTAGCCAACGACCTGAACGAGTTCTACCGTAGATTTGAAAGACAATTGGACTGTCCTGAACCACCCCTTCCCACCCAAGAGGCCCCATCCCCCACCCATACTACAGAAACGACTCTCTCCTTTCAGGAGGGAGAAGTTAATGGGCTTTTCAAGAGGCAGAATCCACGCAAAGCAGCCGGGCCGGACTCTGTCTCTCCAGCCACCCTCAGGCACTGCGCTGACCAGCTGTCTCCGGTGTTCACCAACATCTTTAACACCTCCCTGGAGACATGCCATGTACCAGCCTGTCTCAAGTCCTCCACCATCATCGCTGTGCCCAAAAAGCTAAGGCCAACAGGACTAAATGATTACAGACCGGTCGCCCTTACATCTGTGGTAATGAAGTCTTTTGAGCGCCTGCTCCTGGCACACCTCAAAGCCATCACAGACCCTCTCCTGGACCCCCTTCAGTTTGCCTACAGAGCCAACAGGTCTGTGGACGACGCAGTTAACATGGCCCTCCACTTCACCCTACAGCATGTGGACGCCCCAGCATCCTACGCCAGGATCCTGTTTGTGGACTTCAGCTCTGCCTTCAACACCATCATCCCTGCCCTGCTTCAGGACAAGCTCTTCCAGCTGAACGTGCCCTACTCCACCTGCAGGTGGATCACAGACTTCCTCTCTGACAGGAAGCAGTGCGTTAAGCCGGGAACAGAAGTCTCTGACTCCAGGTCCATCAGCACGGGAACTCCTCAGGGCTGCGTCCTTTGCCCACTGCTCTTCTCCCTGTATACCAACAGCTGCGCCTCCAATCATCTGTCCGTCAAACTCTTGAAGTTTGTCGGACGACACCACCCTCATTGGGCTGATCTCTGGTGGGGATGAGTCTGACTATAGGTGGGAAGCTGACAACCTGGTGACCTGGTGTAGCCAGAACAACTTAGAGCTAAATGCTCTAAGGACAGTTGAGATGGTTGTGGACTTCAGGAAGAATACAGCCCCA
>NW_027423015.1:812500-815000 GCF_048934315.1 Petromyzon marinus
AGAAATCCCTCGGAATGGGAAAACGGGTCATTTTCGTGTCGCCACATTGCATACGAACCGCATGAAACTTCCAGAGGCATTTGCAGCAGGAATGCATGTGCACTCAAAAAAGTGAATATTTCTCACGGATAGACCCCGTGATACGCTAGAAATTGGCGGGGATGTCTCTCTTGTGGCTCACGGGGCTGTTAGGGTGGCACAGAAATCCCTCGGAATGGGAAAACGGGTCATTTTCGTGTCGCCACATTGCATGCGAACCGCATGCAACTTCCAGAGGCATTTGCAGCAGAAATGCATGTGCAGTCAAAAAAAATTGATATTTTTCACGGATAGACCCCGTGAAACGCTAGAAATTGGCGGGGATGTGTCTCTTGTGGCTCACGGGGCTGTTCGGGTCGCACAGAAATCCCTGGGAATGGGAAAACGGGTCATTTTCGTGTTGCCACATTGCGTACGAACCGCATGAAACTTCCAGAGGCATTTGCAGCAGGAATGCATGTGCACTCAAAAACTTCTATATGTTTCACGGATAGACCCTGTGAAACGCTAGAAATTGGCGGGGATGTGTCTCTTGTGGCTCACGGGGCTGTTAGGGTGGCACAGAACTCCCTCGGAATGGGAAAAGGGGTCATTTTCGTGTTGCCACATTGCATAGGAACGCCATGAAACTTCCAGAGGCATTTGCAGCAGAAAGGCACGTGCACTCAAAAATTTTAATATTTTTCACGCATAGACCCCGTCAAACGCTAGAAGTTGGCGGGGATGTCTCTCTTGTGGCTCACGGGGCTGTTAGGGTCGCACAGAAATGCCTCGGAATGGGAAAACGGGTCATTTTTGTGTGGCCACATTGCATAGGAACGGCATGAAACTTCCAGAGGCATTTGCAGCAGGAATGCATGTGCACTCAAAAACGTCTATAGTTTTCACGGATAGACCCCGTGAAACGCTATAAATTGGCGGGGATGTCTCTCTTGTGGCTCACGGGCGCTGTTAGTTAGGGTCGCACAGAAATCCCTCGGAATGGGAAAAGGGGTCATT
Source organism: Petromyzon marinus (assembly GCF_048934315.1). Taxonomy (NCBI): domain Eukaryota; kingdom Metazoa; phylum Chordata; class Hyperoartia; order Petromyzontiformes; family Petromyzontidae; genus Petromyzon; species Petromyzon marinus. The sequence continues at coordinate 813,539 of NW_027423015.1, forward strand.
TTCGTGTTGCCACATTGCGTACGAACGGCATGAAACTTCCAGAGGCATCTGCAGCAGAAATGCATGTGCACTCAAAAACGTCTATATTTTTCACGGATAGACCCCGTGAAACGCTAGAAATTGGCGGGGATGTGTCTCTTGTGGCTCACGGGGCTGTTAGGGTCGCACAGAAATCCCTCGGAATGGGAAAACGGGTCATTTTCGTGTTGCCACAATTGGCATACGAACGGCATGAAACTTCCAGAGGCATTTGCAGCAGAAATGCATGTGCACTCAAAAACGTGAATATTTTTTCACGGATAGACCCCGTCAAACGCTCGAATTTGGCGGGGATGTTTCTCTTGTGGGTCACGGGGCTGTTCGGCTCGCACAGAACTCCCTTGGTCCACCTGATTCGTGCATACAGGCAGCAACTAAAACTCTGTAAACCTGCTGTGAGGACATCTAAACAGTGGACCAGTGAGGCTGTGGAAGATTTGCGGGCGTGCTTAGACTGTACTGACTGGGATATGTTCACGACTGCTACCAATAGTCTGGATGAACTCACAGAGGCTGTGTACATCAGCTTCTGTGAGGACTGCTGTATCCCAACACGTACCAGGGTGAACTTTAACAACAACAAGCCCTGGTTCTCAGCAAAGCTCAAAAGGTTGAGGTTGGAGAAGGAGGAAGCGTTTAGGAGTGGGGATAGAGACAGATTCAAGGAGTCGAAGAACAGGTTTAGCAAAGCGGTGAGAGAGGCTAAACGACTGTACTCAGAGACACTAAAACACCAGTTCTCTACTAACGACGCTGCTTCTGTCTGCCAAAGGGCTCAGGCACATCACCAACTACAAACCCAGAGCGCCCCACACCACTAACGACTCCCGCCTAGCCAACGACCTGAACGAGTTCTACCGTAGATTTGAAAGACAATTGGACTGTCCTGAACCACCCCTTCCCACCCAAGAGGCCCCATCCCCCACCCATACTACAGAAACGACTCTCTCCTTTCAGGAGGGAGAAGTTAATGGGCTTTTCAAGAGGCAGAATCCACGCAAAGCAGCCGGGCCGGACTCTGTCTCTCCAGCCACCCTCAGGCACTGCGCTGACCAGCTGTCTCCGGTGTTCACCAACATCTTTAACACCTCCCTGGAGACATGCCATGTACCAGCCTGTCTCAAGTCCTCCACCATCATCGCTGTGCCCAAAAAGCTAAGGCCAACAGGACTAAATGATTACAGACCGGTCGCCCTTACATCTGTGGTAATGAAGTCTTTTGAGCGCCTGCTCCTGGCACACCTCAAAGCCATCACAGACCCTCTCCTGGACCCCCTTCAGTTTGCCTACAGAGCCAACAGGTCTGTGGACGACGCAGTTAACATGGCCCTCCACTTCACCCTACAGCATGTGGACGCCCCAGCATCCTACGCCAGGATCCTGTTTGTGGACTTCAGCTCTGCCTTCAACACCATCATCCCTG
>NW_027423015.1:825000-827500 GCF_048934315.1 Petromyzon marinus
TTAGGGTGGCACAGAAATCCCTCGGAATGGGAAAACGGGTCATTTTCGTGTCGCCACATTGCATGCGAACCGCATGAAACTTCCAGAGGCATTTGCAGCAGAAATGCATGTGCAGTCAAAAAATTGAATATTTTTCACGGATAGACCCCGTGAAACGCTAGAAATTGGCGGGGATGTGTCTCTTGTGGCTCACGGGGCTGTTAGGGTGGCACAGAAATCCCTCGGAATGGGAAAACGGGTCATTTTCGTGTTGCCACATTGCATGCGAACGGCATGAAACTTCCAGAGGCATTTGCAGCAGGAATGCATGTGCAGTCAAAAAAGTGAATATTTTTCACGGATAGACCCCGTGAAACGCTAGAAATTGGCGGCGATGTCTCTCTTGTGGCTCACGGGGCTGTTAGGGTGGCACAGAAATCCCTCGGAATGGGAAAACGGGTCATTTTCGTGTCGCCACATTGCATGCGAACCGCATGAAACTTCCAGAGGCATTTGCAGCAGAAATGCATGTGCAGTCAAAAAATTGAATATTTTTCACGGATAGACCCCGTGAAACGCTAGAAATTGGCGGGGATGTGTCTCTTGTGGCTCACGGGGCTGTTAGGGTGGCACAGAAATCCCTCGGAATGGGAAAAAACGGGTCATTTTCGTGTCGCCACATTGCATGCGAACCGCATGAAACTTCCAGAGGCATTTGCAGCAGGAATGCATGTGCACTCAAAAAATGTGATATTTTTCACGGAGAGACCCCGTGAAACGCTAGAAGTGGGCGGGGATGTCTCTCTTGTGGCTCACGGGGCTGTTAGGGTGGCACAGAAATCCCTCGGAATGGGAAAACGGGTCATTTTCGTGTCGCCACATTGCATACGAACCGCATGAAACTTCCAGAGGCATTTGCAGCAGGAATGCATGTGCACTCAAAAAAGTGAATATTTCTCACGGATAGACCCCGTGATACGCTAGAAATTGGCGGGGATGTCTCTCTTGTGGCTCACGGGGCTGTTAGGGTGGCACAGAAATCCCTCGGAATGGGAAAACGGGTCATTTTCGTGTCGCCACATTGCATGCGAACCGCATGCAACTTCCAGAGGCATTTGCAGCAGAAATGCATGTGCAGTCAAAAAAAATTTATATTTTTCACGGATAGACCCCGTGAAACGCTAGAAATTGGCGGGGATGTGTCTCTTGTGGCTCAAGGGGCTGTTCGGGTCGCACAGAAATCCCTGGGAATGGGAAAACGGGTCATTTTCGTGTTGCCACATTGCGTACGAACCGCATGAAACTTCCAGAGGCATTTGCAGCAGGAATGCATGTGCACTCAAAAACTTCTATATGTTTCACGGATAGACCCCGTGAAACGCTAGAAATTGGCGGGGATGTGTCTCTTGTGGCTCACGGGGCTGTTAGGGTGGCACAGAACTCCCTCGGAATGGGAAAAGGGGTCATTTTCGTGTTGCCACATTGCATAGGAACGCCATGAAACTTCCAGAGGCATTTGCAGCAGAAAGGCACGTGCACTCAAAAAAGTGAATATTTCTCACGGATAGACCCCGTGATACGCTAGAAATTGGCGGGGATGTCTCTCTTGTGGCTCACGGGGCTGTTAGGGTGGCACAGAAATCCCTCGGAATGGGAAAACGGGTCATTTTCGTGTCGCCACATTGCATGCGAACCGCATGCAACTTCCAGAGGCATTTGCAGCAGAAATGCATGTGCAGTCAAAAATTTTTTATATTTTTCACGGATAGACCCCGTGAAACGCTAGAAATTGGCGGGGATGTGTCTCTTGTGGCTCACGGGGCTGTTCGGGTCGCACAGAAATCCCTGGGAATGGGAAAACGGGTCATTTTCGTGTTGCCACATTGCGTACGAACCGCATGAAACTTCCAGAGGCATTTGCAGCAGGAATGCATGTGCACTCAAAAACTTCTATATGTTTCACGGATAGACCCCGTGAAACGCTAGAAATTGGCGGGGATGTGTCTCTTGTGGCTCACGGGGCTGTTAGGGTGGCACAGAACTCCCTCGGAATGGGAAAAGGGGTCATTTTCGTGTTGCCACATTGCATAGGAACGCCATGAAACTTCCAGAGGCATTTGCAGCAGAAAGGCACGTGCACTCAAAAATTTTAATATTTTTCACGCATAGACCCCGTCAAACGCTAGAAGTTGGCGGGGATGTCTCTCTTGTGGCTCACGGGGCTGTTAGGGTCACACAGAAATGCCTCGGAATGGGAAAACGGGTCATTTTTGTGTGGCCACATTGCATAGGAATGGCATGAAACTTCCAGAGGCATTTGCAGCAGGAATGCATGTGCACTCAAAAACGTCTATATTTTTCACGGATAGACCCCGTGAAACGCTATAAATTGGCGGGGATGTCTCTCTTGTGGCTCACGGGCGCTGTTAGTTAGGGTCGCACAGAAATCCCTCGGAATGGGAAAAGGGGTCATTTTCGTGTTGCCACATTGCGTACGAACGGCATGAAACTTCCAGAGGCA
>NW_027423015.1:840000-842500 GCF_048934315.1 Petromyzon marinus
TGAAACTTCCAGAGGCATTTGCAGCAGAAAGGCACGTGCACTCAAAAATTTTAATATTTTTCACGCATAGACCCCGTCAAACGCTAGAAGTTGGCGGGGATGTCTCTCTTGTGGCTCACGGGGCTGTTAGGGTCGCACAGAAATGCCTCGGAATGGGAAAACGGGTCATTTTTGTGTGGCCACATTGCATAGGAACGGCATGAAACTTCCAGAGGCATTTGCAGCAGGAATGCATGTGCACTCAAAAACGTCTATATTTTTCACGGATAGACCCCGTGAAACGCTATAAATTGGCGGGGATGTCTCTCTTGTGGCTCACGGGCGCTGTTAGTTAGGGTCGCACAGAAATCCCTCGGAATGGGAAAAGGGGTCATTTTCGTGTTGCCACATTGCGTACGAACGGCATGAAACTTCCAGAGGCATCTGCAGCAGAAATGCATGTGCACTCAAAAACGTCTATATTTTTCACGGATAGACCCCGTGAAACGCTAGAAATTGGCGGGGATGTGTCTCTTGTGGCTCACGGGGCTGTTAGGGTCGCACAGAAATCCCTCGGAATGGGAAAACGGGTCATTTTCGTGTTGCCACAATTGGCATACGAACGGCATGAAACTTCCAGAGGCATTTGCAGCAGAAATGCATGTGCACTCAAAAACGTGAATATTTTTTCACGGATAGACCCCGTCAAACGCTCGAATTTGGCGGGGATGTTTCTCTTGTGGGTCACGGGGCTGTTCGGCTCGCACAGAACTCCCTTGGTCCACCTGATTCGTGCATACAGGCAGCAACTAAAACTCTGTAAACCTGCTGTGAGGACATCTAAACAGTGGACCAGTGAGGCTGTGGAAGATTTGCGGGCGTGCTTAGACTGTACTGACTGGGATATGTTCACGACTTCTACCAATAGTCTGGATGAACTCACAGAGGCTGTGTACATCAGCTTCTGTGAGGACTGCTGTATCCCAACACGTACCAGGGTGAACTTTAACAACAACAAGCCCTGGTTCTCAGCAAAGCTCAAAAGGTTGAGGTTGGAGAAGGAGGAAGCGTTTAGGAGTGGGGATAGAGACAGATTCAAGGAGTCGAAGAACAGGTTTAGCAAAGCGGTGAGAGAGGCTAAACGACTGTACTCAGAGACACTAAAACACCAGTTCTCTACTAACGACGCTGCTTCTGTCTGCCAAAGGGCTCAGGCACATCACCAACTACAAACCCAGAGCGCCCCACACCACTAACGACTCCCGCCTAGCCAACGACCTGAACGAGTTCTACCGTAGATTTGAAAGACAATTGGACTGTCCTGAACCACCCCTTCCCACCCAAAAGGCCCCATCCCCCACCCATACTACAGAAACGACTCTCTCCTTTCAGGAGGGAGAAGTTAATGGGCTTTTCAAGAGGCAGAATCCACGCAAAGCAGCCGGGCCGGACTCTGTCTCTCCAGCCACCCTCAGGCACTGCGCTGACCAGCTGTCTCCGGTGTTCACCAACATCTTTAACACCTCCCTGGAGACATGCCATGTACCAGCCTGTCTCAAGTCCTCCACCATCATCGCTGTGCCCAAAAAGCTAAGGCCAACAGGACTAAATGATTACAGACCGGTCGCCCTTACATCTGTGGTAATGAAGTCTTTTGAGCGCCTGCTCCTGGCACACCTCAAAGCCATCACAGACCCTCTCCTGGACCCCCTTCAGTTTGCCTACAGAGCCAACAGGTCTGTGGACGACGCAGTTAACATGGCCCTCCACTTCACCCTACAGCATGTGGACGCCCCAGCATCCTACGCCAGGATCCTGTTTGTGGACTTCAGCTCTGCCTTCAACACCATCATCCCTGCCCTGCTTCAGGACAAGCTCTTCCAGCTGAACGTGCCCTACTCCACCTGCAGGTGGATCACAGACTTCCTCTCTGACAGGAAGCAGTGCGTTAAGCCGGGAACAGAAGTCTCTGACTCCAGGTCCATCAGCACGGGAACTCCTCAGGGCTGCGTCCTTTGCCCACTGCTCTTCTCCCTGTATACCAACAGCTGCGCCTCCAATCATCTGTCCGTCAAACTCTTGAAGTTTGTCGGACGACACCACCCTCATTGGGCTGATCTCTGGTGGGGATGAGTCTGACTATAGGTGGGAAGCTGACAACCTGGTGACCTGGTGTAGCCAGAACAACTTAGAGCTAAATGCTCTAAGGACAGTTGAGATGGTTGTGGACTTCAGGAAGAATACAGCCCCACTCACCGCCATCACCCTGTTAGACTCCGCAGTCAAAATTGTGGAGTCCTTCCGCTTCCTGGGCACTATTCTCTGCCGGGACCTCAAGTGGGAACTGAACATCAGCTCCCTCGCCAAGAGAGCTCAACAGAGGATGTACTTTCGACGGCAGCTGAAGAAATGCAACCTGCCAAAGACAATGATGGTGCAATTCTATACAGCGATCATTGAATCCATCCTCACCTCCTCCATAACCGTCTGGTACGCTGCTGCCACTGCCAAGGACAAGAGC
>NW_027423015.1:852500-855000 GCF_048934315.1 Petromyzon marinus
AAATGACCCGTTTTCCCATTCCGAGGCATTTCTGTGCGACCCTAACAGCCCCGTGAGCCACAAGAGAGACATCCCCGCCAACTTCTAGCGTTTGACGGGGTCTATGCGTGAAAAATATTAAAATTTTTAAGTGCACGTGCCTTTCTGCTGCAAATGCCTCTGGAAGTTTCATGGCGTTCCTATGCAATGTGGCAACACGAAAATGACCCCTTTTCCCATTCCGAGGGAGTTCTGTGCCACCCTAACAGCCCCGTGAGCCACAAGAGACACATCCCCGCCAATTTCTAGCGTTTCACGGGGTCTATCCGTGAAACATATAGAAGTTTTTGAGTGCACATGCATTCCTGCTGCAAATGCCTCTGGAAGTTTCATGCGGTTCGTACGCAATGTGGCAACACGAAAATGACCCGTTTTCCCATTCCCAGGGATTTCTGTGCGACCCGAACAGCCCCGTGAGCCACAAGAGACACATCCCCGCCAATTTCTAGCGTTTCACGGGGTCTATCCGTGAAAAATATCAATTTTTTTTGACTGCACATGCATTTCTGCTGCAAATGCCTCTGGAAGTTGCATGCGGTTCGCATGCAATGTGGCGACACGAAAATGACCCGTTTTCCCATTCCGAGGGATTTCTGTGCCACCCTAACAGCCCCGTGAGCCACAAGAGAGACATCCCCGCCAATTTCTAGCGTATCACGGGGTCTATCCGTGAGAAATATTCACTTTTTTGAGTGCACATGCATTCCTGCTGCAAATGCCTCTGGAAGTTTCATGCGGTTCGTATGCAATGTGGCGACACGAAAATGACCCGTTTTCCCATTCCGAGGGATTTCTGTGCCACCCTAACAGCCCCGTGAGCCACAAGAGAGACATCCCCGCCCACTTCTAGCGTTTCACGGGGTCTCTCCGTGAAAAATATAACATTTTTTGAGTGCACATGCATTCCTGCTGCAAATGCCTCTGGAAGTTTCATGCGGTTCGCATGCAATGTGGCGACACGAAAATGACCCGTTTTTTCCCATTCCGAGGGATTTCTGTGCCACCCTAACAGCCCCGTGAGCCACAAGAGACACATCCCCGACAATTTCTAGCGTTTCACGGGGTCTATCCGTGAAAAATATTCAATTTTTTGACTGCACATGCATTTCTGCTGCAAATGCCTCTGGAAGTTTCATGCGGTTCGCATGCAATGTGGCGACACGAAAATGACCCGTTTTCCCATTCCGAGGGATTTCTGTGCCACCCTAACAGCCCCGTGAGCCACAAGAGAGACATCGCCGCCAATTTCTAGCGTTTCACGGGGTCTATCCGTGAAAAATATTCACTTTTTTGACTGCACATGCATTCCTGCTGCAAATGCCTCTGGAAGTTTCATGCCGTTCGCATGCAATGTGGCAACACGAAAATGACCCGTTTTCCCATTCCGAGGGATTTCTGTGCCACCCTAACAGCCCCGTGAGCCACAAGAGACACATCCCCGCCAATTTCTAGCGTTTCACGGGGTCTATCCGTAAAAATGTAGCACGCACCAAAACGAGAAAAGATTTCCATCGCACCTGCACTATTGTATGGACAATGGTAACCTCATGTGAGGACGAAGTGGTGTGCCGGCGGCAGGTTGTTTCCCACGATTTCCGTGAATGAGCGAGCATCTCGAGCTGTGTTACTCCGCCCGAGGAGCCTCTTCTCCTCCAGAGTGCGTTGGGAAGGCTGTCCCTTGGGTTGTAGCTGCAGGGTTTGCTTGCGCTGTTTCGGTATTGTGCCCTAGGAAGGGCTGCCAACTGCGCGTGAGAGTTAGGGTTGGTTTCAATTGCTTTTGCCGGTCCACAGAGTAGCGAGCATTGAAAGGCCGCTCTAGAGGTGTGCAGGCATGTGTGGTCCCCGCCCCTGCTCCTCCCCACCCCGACGTTGGGTGTGCGTGGTGCTTTACCGCTGCCTCAAATTGGCTGGCCTTGTGTGAAGCCCTGTGTTTTGTGAGCCTTCAGCGCCGTCGTCAGGTGTCCCCCGGAGTATACAGGACAAATTAAGGCCCTCCTTGTGGGGGTGTTTGTGTTCTGTGAAGTCCGTGCCCAAAGGGTGTGTGTTTTACATGGTCTGCGTGGGGGTCCTGTCCGTCCGATTTTGGACGCGTGTGGGGACTCTCCTCTGCCTTGGGTGCATTCTTGCCTCAGGAGAGCGACTCCTGCCTGCCCTTGGGGAGGCTAGGGGCCCGCAAACGCTGCGTGTGAGCCGGGCGAGCCTTTGGGCTGGGCGCCTGGTCACCGTGGTGTGCTTTTGGCGAGTTGAAAGCCGCCAGCTACCTGGTTGATCCTGCCAGTAGCATATGCTTGTCTCAAAGATTAAGCCATGCATGTCTGCGTGCAAACGGATGTTACAGTGAAACTGCGAATGGCTCATTAAATCAGTTATGGTTCCTTTGATCGCTCGACCGTTGCTTGGATAACTGTGGTAATTCTAGAGCTAATACATGCTGACGAGCGCTGACCTCCGGGGATGCGTG
>NW_027423015.1:860000-862500 GCF_048934315.1 Petromyzon marinus
CTTTGAAGGAAGTAGAACAGCTGGCCCTTCTAGAGTTGCAGTTTCAGGGGAAAAAGAATATCAATAAGATCATTGCTGAAGCGCTTGGGACTAAGACCAACAAGCAAGTCTCTGACAAGAGACGGGACCTAAGTAAAAAGACAGGGGCCCCCATGTCAGACAGCTTACATTTTTCTTCTAGGCCTCTTGAGACATTGTCTCCCCCACCAAATGTAACAACGGGGACTTCATCCATACTCGCTCAAGCAGCTGAGCGGCTTACGAATGAGAATTCTGGGACCCTGGAAAAGCCTGCAATGGAGGCAATAAAGGCTTGGCTTAACGGCGAGGGCCAACATGATGCCCTCGTAGAAACTGCCACAGCATTGATGCTTTGTCCGATGAGATTGGTGAAAAACAAAGGCAAACGTTCAAAACCCGAGAACGACATTATTAAACCCAGGATATTACCCACACGATCTTGGATGAAGAAGAGAGCGGAAAAACGAGGAAGCTTCATGAAGCACCAGAAGCTCTTCTTTAAGAACCGCTCTCTTCTTGCGTCCTTAGTCCTGGATGGCACTGAACGTCATGAATGCCGAATCCCGAACGCAGATGTATATCGTTTTTACTGCGAAAAATGGGAGAAGGTGTTGCCATTCAATGGCCTGGGCCAATTTAAGTCATCAGGTGTTGCAAATAACGAATACTTTGAGCCCCTAATTTCGGTGGAGGAAGTTCAGACTGCCATACGGGCCATTAAACCAACGTCAGCAGCTGGGCCAGATGGCCTAACAAGGGCTGCAATCTGTGCTGCCGACCCCGAGGGTCGGACACTGACAGCCCTATTTAATGCATGGATGATTACAGGAATTATTCCCAAAGAGTTGAAAAAGAATAGGACGATTCTTATTCCTAAGGTTATGGACGATGAAAAGCTGAAAGAATTGGGGAACTGGAGACCAATAACGATCGGTTCAATGATTCTGAGATTATTTTCCAGAATAATGACTGCACGTCTTGCTCGTGCTTGTCCCTTAAACCCAAGGCAGCGTGGTTTTATAGCGGCATCTGGCTGCTCTGAAAATCTTAAGGTGCTACAGGACCTTATGAGACATGCTAAGAAATTGCACAGGCCGTTGGCTGTCATGTTTATCGACATAGCGAAAGCTTTTGACTCGGTTTCGCATGCTCATATTTTATGGGTGTTAAGGCACAAGAAAGTAGATGAACACGTGGTGGGCATCATCCAGAACGCCTACGATCGGTGTACGACCTCGTTCAAAAGCAATGGCGAGTCGACTCGAGAAATTAGCATACGTGTTGGTGTCAAACAGGGTGACCCCATGTCACCCCTGCTCTTCAATCTTGCCATGGACCCTTTGATATGCACCCTAGAGTCACACGGAGTTGGGTACTCCATTGATACCGACCACGTGACAGCTCTTGCGTTTGCTGATGATTTGGTGTTGGTGAGCGAATCTTGGGTTGGTATGGCCGCCAATCTAGCGATCTTGGAATCATTTTGTGGGCTATCGGGATTGGAGGTTCAGGCCAGAAAGTGCCAGGGCTTCATGATAAGCCCAACCAAAGATTCATATACGGTGAACAACTGCGACCCATGGACTATCAAAAATAAAGATGTCCATATGATCCAACCTGATGAATCAACGAAATACCTTGGTCTAAAAATTGGCCCTTGGACTGGCACTATACAGCCTGATCTACATTGTCAGCTAAAGACATGGATCTCGAAAATCGATGAGGCGCCTCTGAAGCCAACTCAGAAGGTTGAACTACTCAATGCCTATGCCCTACCCAGATTGTTATATCCTGCAGACCACTCGGACTGCAAGCAATCAACTCTCCGTGGGTTGGACCAAGAGATTAGAAAGGCGGTAAAAGGATGGCTCCACCTTCCCGCTTCAACTTGTGATGGACTGTTATATGCCAGAGCCCGAGACGGAGGCCTTGCCATCTTGAAACTGGAAAAAACAATCCCTTCGGTTCAAGTTAGAAGGCTGCAACGTATAGCAAACTCGTCCGATGCTATCACCCGTAATATTGTGTCCTCGCAGGGTATGGAGGAAGAATACCGTAATTTGTGGGTACGAGCAGGGGGTGACAGTGATGCAATCCCAACATTCGTTCTCAGGGACTCGGTGTCAAAAGAACCTGTATATCCGAGACCCTGCGATTGGAGGGAGCATGAATTTCAGAGATGGTGCGAAAAGCCGGTTCAAGGAAGGGGCATTGTAAACTTTGCGCATGATAGAATCAGTAATGCTTGGTTGAGGCCATGGTGCGGCTTTAAACAATGCTTCTTTATCGCAGCACTACAACTAAGGGCAAATATTTACCCAACAAGAGAAAGCTTGAACAGAGGCAGAGATGGGGCCTTACGTTCCTGCAGGAAATGCTCTGCCAGACTCGAGTCCCTTTCGCACATTCTCGGTCAATGTCCTGCAGTACAGAAAGCAAGAATTGCGCGACATAACAAGATCAGTAACATTCTGGCAGA
>NW_027423015.1:867500-870000 GCF_048934315.1 Petromyzon marinus
GAATAGTGCCCAGGAAGCGGAAGGACTCCACAATTTTGACTGCGGAGTCTAACAGGGTGATGGCGGTGAGTGGGGCTGTATTCTTCCTGAAGTCCACAACCATCTCAACTGTCCTTAGAGCATTTAGCTCTAAGTTGTTCTGGCTACACCAGGTCACCAGGTTGTCAGCTTCCCACCTATAGTCAGACTCATCCCCACCAGAGATCAGCCCAATGAGGGTGGTGTCGTCCGACAAACTTCAAGAGTTTGACGGACAGATGATTGGAGGCGCAGCTGTTGGTATACAGGAAGAAGAGCAGTGGGCAAAGGACGCAGCCCTGAGGAGTTCCCGTGCTGATGGACCTGGAGTCAGAGACTTCTGTTCCCGGCTTAACGCACTGCTTCCTGTCAGAGAGGAAGTCTGTGATCCACCTGCAGGTGGAGTAGGGCACGTTCAGCTGGAAGAGCTTGTCCTGAAGCAGTGCAGGGATGATGGTGTTGAAGGCAGAGCTGAAGTCCACAAACAGGATCCTGGCGTAGGATGCTGGGGCGTCCACATGCTGTAGGGTGAAGTGGAGGGCCATGTTAACTGCGTCGTCCACAGACCTGTTGGCTCTGTAGGCAAACTGAAGGGGGTCCAGGAGAGAGTCTGTGATGGCTTTGAGGTGTGCCAGGAGCAGGTGCTCAAAAGACTTCATTACCACAGATGTAAGGGCGACCGGTCTGTAATCATTTAGTCCTGTTGGCCTTAGCTTTTTGGGCACAGCGATGATGGTGGAGAACTTGAGACAGGCTGGTACATGGCATGTCTCCAGGGAGGTGTTAAAGATGTTGGTGAACACCGGAGACAGCTGGTCAGCGCAGTGCCTGAGGGTGGCTGGAGAGACAGAGTCCGGCCCGGCTGCTTTGCGTGGATTCTGCCTCTTGAAAAGCCCATTAACTTCTCCCTCCTGAAAGGAGAGAGTCGTTTCTGTAGTATGGGTGGGGGATGGGGCCTCTTGGGTGGGAAGGGGTGGTTCAGGACAGTCCAATTGTCTTTCAAATCTACGGTAGAACTCGTTCAGGTCGTTGGCTAGGCGGGAGTCGTTAGTGGTGTGGGGCGCTCTGGGTTTGTAGTTGGTGATGTGCCTGAGCCCTTTGGCAGACAGAAGCAGCGTCGTTAGTAGAGAACTGGTGTTTTAGTGTCTCTGAGTACAGTCGTTTAGCCTCTCTCACCGCTTTGCTAAACCTGTTCTTCGACTCCTTGAATCTGTCTCTATCCCCACTCCTAAACGCTTCCTCCTTCTCCAACCTCAACCTTTTGAGCTTTGCTGAGAACCAGGGCTTGTTGTTGTTAAAGTTCACCCTGGTACGTGTTGGGATACAGCAGTCCTCACAGAAGCTGATGTACACAGCCTCTGTGAGTTCATCCAGACTATTGGTAGCAGTCGTGAACATATCCCAGTCAGTACAGTCTAAGCACGCCCGCAAATCTTCCACAGCCTCACTGGTCCACTGTTTAGATGTCCTCACAGCAGGTTTACAGAGTTTTAGTTGCTGCCTGTATGCACGAATCAGGTGGACCAAGGGAGTTCTGTGCGAGCCGAACAGCCCCGTGACCCACAAGAGAAACATCCCCGCCAAATTCGAGCGTTTGACGGGGTCTATCCGTGAAAAAATATTCACGTTTTTGAGTGCACATGCATTTCTGCTGCAAATGCCTCTGGAAGTTTCATGCCGTTCGTATGCCAATTGTGGCAACACGAAAATGACCCGTTTTCCCATTCCGAGGGATTTCTGTGCGACCCTAACAGCCCCGTGAGCCACAAGAGACACATCCCCGCCAATTTCTAGCGTTTCACGGGGTCTATCCGTGAAAAATATAGACGTTTTTGAGTGCACATGCATTTCTGCTGCAGATGCCTCTGGAAGTTTCATGCCGTTCGTACGCAATGTGGCAACACGAAAATGACCCCTTTTCCCATTCCGAGGGATTTCTGTGCGACCCTAACTAACAGCGCCCGTGAGCCACAAGAGAGACATCCCCGCCAATTTATAGCGTTTCACGGGGTCTATCCGTGAAAAATATAGACGTTTTTGAGTGCACATGCATTCCTGCTGCAAATGCCTCTGGAAGTTTCATGCCGTTCCTATGCAATGTGGCCACACAAAAATGACCCGTTTTCCCATTCCGAGGCATTTCTGTGCGACCCTAACAGCCCCGTGAGCCACAAGAGAGACATCCCCGCCAACTTCTAGCGTTTGACGGGGTCTATGCGTGAAAAATATTAAAATTTTTGAGTGCACGTGCCTTTCTGCTGCAAATGCCTCTGGAAGTTTCATGGCGTTCCTATGCAATGTGGCAACACGAAAATGACCCCTTTTCCCATTCCGAGGGAGTTCTGTGCCACCCTAACAGCCCCGTGAGCCACAAGAGACACATCCCCGCCAATTTCTAGCGTTTCACGGGGTCTATCCGTGAAACATATAGAAGTTTTTGAGTGCACATGCATTCCTGCTGCAAATGCCTCTGGAAGTTTCA
>NW_027423015.1:880000-882500 GCF_048934315.1 Petromyzon marinus
CCAATGAGGGTGGTGTCGTCCGACAAACTTCAAGAGTTTGACGGACAGATGATTGGAGGCGCAGCTGTTGGTATACAGGGAGAAGAGCAGTGGGCAAAGGACGCAGCCCTGAGGAGTTCCCGTGCTGATGGACCTGGAGTCAGAGACTTCTGTTCCCGGCTTAACGCACTGCTTCCTGTCAGAGAGGAAGTCTGTGATCCACCTGCAGGTGGAGTAGGGCACGTTCAGCTGGAAGAGCTTGTCCTGAAGCAGGGCAGGGATGATGGTGTTGAAGGCAGAGCTGAAGTCCACAAACAGGATCCTGGCGTAGGATGCTGGGGCGTCCACATGCTGTAGGGTGAAGTGGAGGGCCATGTTAACTGCGTCGTCCACAGACCTGTTGGCTCTGTAGGCAAACTGAAGGGGGTCCAGGAGAGGGTCTGTGATGGCTTTGAGGTGTGCCAGGAGCAGGCGCTCAAAAGACTTCATTACCACAGATGTAAGGGCGACCGGTCTGTAATCATTTAGTCCTGTTGGCCTTAGCTTTTTGGGCACAGCGATGATGGTGGAGGACTTGAGACAGGCTGGTACATGGCATGTCTCCAGGGAGGTGTTAAAGATGTTGGTGAACACCGGAGACAGCTGGTCAGCGCAGTGCCTGAGGGTGGCTGGAGAGACAGAGTCCGGCCCGGCTGCTTTGCGTGGATTCTGCCTCTTGAAAAGCCCATTAACTTCTCCCTCCTGAAAGGAGAGAGTCGTTCCTGTAGTATGGGTGGGGGATGGGGCCTCTTGGGTGGGAAGGGGTGGTTCAGGACAGTCCAATTGTCTTTCAAATCTACGGTAGAACTCGTTCAGGTCGTTGGCTAGGCGGGAGTCGTTAGTGGTGTGGGGCGCTCTGGGTTTGTAGTTGGTGATGTGCCTGAGCCCTTTGGCAGACAGAAGCAGCGTCGTTAGTAGAGAACTGGTGTTTTAGTGTCTCTGAGTACAGTCGTTTAGCCTCTCTCACCGCTTTGCTAAACCTGTTCTTCGACTCCTTGAATCTGTCTCTATCCCCACTCCTAAACGCTTCCTCCTTCTCCAACCTCAACCTTTTGAGCTTTGCTGAGAACCAGGGCTTGTTGTTGTTAAAGTTCACCCTGGTACGTGTTGGGATACAGCAGTCCTCACAGAAGCTGATGTACACAGCCTCTGTGAGTTCATCCAGACTATTGGTAGCAGTCGTGAACATATCCCAGTCAGTACAGTCTAAGCACGCCCGCAAATCTTCCACAGCCTCACTGGTCCACTGTTTAGATGTCCTCACAGCAGGTTTACAGAGTTTTAGTTGCTGCCTGTATGCACGAATCAGGTGGACCAAGGGAGTTCTGTGCGAGCCGAACAGCCCCGTGACCCACAAGAGAAACATCCCCGCCAAATTCGAGCGTTTGACGGGGTCTATCCGTGAAAAAATATTCACGTTTTTGAGTGCACATGCATTTCTGCTGCAAATGCCTCTGGAAGTTTCATGCCGTTCGTATGCCAATTGTGGCAACACGAAAATAACCCGTTTTCCCATTCCGAGGGATTTCTGTGCGACCCTAACAGCCCCGTGAGCCACAAGAGACACATCCCCGCCAATTTCTAGCGTTTCACGGGGTCTATCCGTGAAAAATATAGACGTTTTTGAGTGCACATGCATTTCTGCTGCAGATGCCTCTGGAAGTTTCATGCCGTTCGTACGCAATGTGGCAACACGAAAATGACCCCGTTTCCCATTCCGAGGGATTTCTGTGCGACCCTAACTAACAGCGCCCGTGAGCCACAAGAGAGACATCCCCGCCAATTTATAGCGTTTCACGGGGTCTATCCGTGAAAAATATAGACGTTTTTGAGTGCACATGCATTCCTGCTGCAAATGCCTCTGGAAGTTTCATGCCGTTCCTATGCAATGTGGCCACACAAAAATGACCCGTTTTCCCATTCCGAGGCATTTCTGTGCGACCCTAACAGCCCCGTGAGCCACAAGAGAGACATCCCCGCCAACTTCTAGCGTTTGACGGGGTCTATGCGTGAAAAATATTAAAATTTTTGAGTGCACGTGCCTTTCTGCTGCAAATGCCTCTGGAAGTTTCATGGCGTTCCTATGCAATGTGGCAACACGAAAATGACCCCTTTTCCCATTCCGAGGGAGTTCTGTGCCACCCTAACAGCCCCGTGAGCCACAAGAGACACATCCCCGCCAATTTCTAGCGTTTCACGGGGTCTATCCGTGAAACATATAGAAGTTTTTGAGTGCACATGCATTCCTGCTGCAAATGCCTCTGGAAGTTTCATGCGGTTCGTACGCAATGTGGCAACACGAAAATGACCCGTTTTCCCATTCCCAGGGATTTCTGTGCGACCCGAACAGCCCCGTGAGCCACAAGAGACACATCCCCGCCAATTTCTAGCGTTTCACGGGGTCTATCCGTGAAAAATATCAATTTTTTTTGACTGCACATGCATTTCTGCTGCAAATGCCTCTGGAAGTTGCATGCGGTTC
>NW_027423015.1:915000-920000 GCF_048934315.1 Petromyzon marinus
GCTCTTGTCCTTGGCAGTGGCAGCAGCGTACCAGACGGTTATGGAGGAGGTGAGGATGGATTCAATGATCGCTGTATAGAATTGCACCATCATTGTCTTTGGCAGGTTGCATTTCTTCAGCTGCCGTCGAAAGTACATCCTCTGTTGAGCTCTCTTGGCGAGGGAGCTGATGTTCAGTTCCCACTTGAGGTCCCGGCAGAGAATAGTGCCCAGGAAGCGGAAGGACTCCACAATTTTGACTGCGGAGTCTAACAGGGTGATGGCGGTGAGTGGGGCTGTATTCTTCCTGAAGTCCACAACCATCTCAACTGTCCTTAGAGCATTTAGCTCTAAGTTGTTCTGGCTACACCAGGTCACCAGGTTGTCAGCTTCCCACCTATAGTCAGACTCATCCCCACCAGAGATCAGCCCAATGAGGGTGGTGTCGTCCGACAAACTTCAAGAGTTTGACGGACAGATGATTGGAGGCGCAGCTGTTGGTATACAGGGAGAAGAGCAGTGGGCAAAGGACGCAGCCCTGAGGAGTTCCCGTGCTGATGGACCTGGAGTCAGAGACTTCTGTTCCCGGCTTAACGCACTGCTTCCTGTCAGAGAGGAAGTCTGTGATCCACCTGCAGGTGGAGTAGGGCACGTTCAGCTGGAAGAGCTTGTCCTGAAGCAGGGCAGGGATGATGGTGTTGAAGGCAGAGCTGAAGTCCACAAACAGGATCCTGGCGTAGGATGCTGGGGCGTCCACATGCTGTAGGGTGAAGTGGAGGGCCATGTTAACTGCGTCGTCCACAGACCTGTTGGCTCTGTAGGCAAACTGAAGGGGGTCCAGGAGAGGGTCTGTGATGGCTTTGAGGTGTGCCAGGAGCAGGCGCTCAAAAGACTTCATTACCACAGATGTAAGGGCGACCGGTCTGTAATCATTTAGTCCTGTTGGCCTTAGCTTTTTGGGCACAGCGATGATGGTGGAGGACTTGAGACAGGCTGGTACATGGCATGTCTCCAGGGAGGTGTTAAAGATGTTGGTGAACACCGGAGACAGCTGGTCAGCGCAGTGCCTGAGGGTGGCTGGAGAGACAGAGTCCGGCCCGGCTGCTTTGCGTGGATTCTGCCTCTTGAAAAGCCCATTAACTTCTCCCTCCTGAAAGGAGAGAGTCGTTTCTGTAGTATGGGTGGGGGATGGGGCCTCTTGGGTGGGAAGGGGTGGTTCAGGACAGTCCAATTGTCTTTCAAATCTACGGTAGAACTCGTTCAGGTCGTTGGCTAGGCGGGAGTCGTTAGTGGTGTGGGGCGCTCTGGGTTTGTAGTTGGTGATGTGCCTGAGCCCTTTGGCAGACAGAAGCAGCGTCGTTAGTAGAGAACTGGTGTTTTAGTGTCTCTGAGTACAGTCGTTTAGCCTCTCTCACCGCTTTGCTAAACCTGTTCTTCGACTCCTTGAATCTGTCTCTATCCCCACTCCTAAACGCTTCCTCCTTCTCCAACCTCAACCTTTTGAGCTTTGCTGAGAACCAGGGCTTGTTGTTGTTAAAGTTCACCCTGGTACGTGTTGGGATACAGCAGTCCTCACAGAAGCTGATGTACACAGCCTCTGTGAGTTCATCCAGACTATTGGTAGCAGTCGTGAACATATCCCAGTCAGTACAGTCTAAGCACGCCCGCAAATCTTCCACAGCCTCACTGGTCCACTGTTTAGATGTCCTCACAGCAGGTTTACAGAGTTTTAGTTGCTGCCTGTATGCACGAATCAGGTGGACCAAGGGAGTTCTGTGCGAGCCGAACAGCCCCGTGACCCACAAGAGAAACATCCCCGCCAAATTCGAGCGTTTGACGGGGTCTATCCGTGAAAAAATATTCACGTTTTTGAGTGCACATGCATTTCTGCTGCAAATGCCTCTGGAAGTTTCATGCCGTTCGTATGCCAATTGTGGCAACACGAAAATGACCCGTTTTCCCATTCCGAGGGATTTCTGTGCGACCCTAACAGCCCCGTGAGCCACAAGAGAGACATCCCCGCCAACTTCTAGCGTTTGACGGGGTCTATGCGTGAAAAATATTAAAATTTTTGAGTGCACGTGCCTTTCTGCTGCAAATGCCTCTGGAAGTTTCATGGCGTTCCTATGCAATGTGGCAACACGAAAATGACCCCTTTTCCCATTCCGAGGGAGTTCTGTGCCACCCTAACAGCCCCGTGAGCCACAAGAGACACATCCCCGCCAATTTCTAGCGTTTCACGGGGTCTATCCGTGAAACATATAGAAGTTTTTGAGTGCACATGCATTCCTGCTGCAAATGCCTCTGGAAGTTTCATGCGGTTCGTACGCAATGTGGCAACACGAAAATGACCCGTTTTCCCATTCCCAGGGATTTCTGTGCGACCCGAACAGCCCCGTGAGCCACAAGAGACACATCCCCGCCAATTTCTAGCGTTTCACGGGGTCTATCCGTGAAAAATATCAATTTTTTTTGACTGCACATGCATTTCTGCTGCAAATGCCTCTGGAAGTTGCATGCGGTTCGCATGCAATGTGGCGACACGAAAATGACCCGTTTTCCCATTCCGAGGGATTTCTGTGCCACCCTAACAGCCCCGTGAGCCACAAGAGAGACATCCCCGCCAATTTCTAGCGTATCACGGGGTCTATCCGTGAGAAATATTCACTTTTTTGAGTGCACATGCATTCCTGCTGCAAATGCCTCTGGAAGTTTCATGCGGTTCGTATGCAATGTGGCGACACGAAAATGACCCGTTTTCCCATTCCGAGGGATTTCTGTGCCACCCTAACAGCCCCGTGAGCCACAAGAGAGACATCCCCGCCCACTTCTAGCGTTTCACGGGGTCTCTCCGTGAAAAATATCACATTTTTTGAGTGCACATGCATTCCTGCTGCAAATGCCTCTGGAAGTTTCATGCGGTTCGCATGCAATGTGGCGACACGAAAATGACCCGTTTTTTCCCATTCCGAGGGATTTCTGTGCCACCCTAACAGCCCCGTGAGCCACAAGAGACACATCCCCGCCAATTTCTAGCGTTTCACGGGGTCTATCCGTGAAAAATATTCAATTTTTTGACTGCACATGCATTTCTGCTGCAAATGCCTCTGGAAGTTTCATGCGGTTCGCATGCAATGTGGCGACACGAAAATGACCCGTTTTCCCATTCCGAGGGATTTCTGTGCCACCCTAACAGCCCCGTGAGCCACAAGAGAGACATCGCCGCCAATTTCTAGCGTTTCACGGGGTCTATCCGTGAAAAATATTCACTTTTTTGACTGCACATGCATTCCTGCTGCAAATGCCTCTGGAAGTTTCATGCCGTTCGCATGCAATGTGGCAACACGAAAATGACCCGTTTTCCCATTCCGAGGGATTTCTGTGCCACCCTAACAGCCCCGTGAGCCACAAGAGAGACATCCCCGCCAATTTCTAGCGTATCACGGGGTCTATCCGTGAGAAATATTCACTTTTTTGAGTGCACATGCATTCCTGCTGCAAATGCCTCTGGAAGTTTCATGCGGTTCGTATGCAATGTGGCGACACGAAAATGACCCGTTTTCCCATTCCGAGGGATTTCTGTGCCACCCTAACAGCCCCGTGAGCCACAAGAGAGACATCCCCGCCCACTTCTAGCGTTTCACGGGGTCTCTCCGTGAAAAATATCACATTTTTTGAGTGCACATGCATTCCTGCTGCAAATGCCTCTGGAAGTTTCATGCGGTTCGCATGCAATGTGGCGACACGAAAATGACCCGTTTTTTCCCATTCCGAGGGATTTCTGTGCCACCCTAACAGCCCCGTGAGCCACAAGAGAGACATCGCCGCCAATTTCTAGCGTTTCACGGGGTCTATCCGTGAAAAATATTCACTTTTTTGACTGCACATGCATTCCTGCTGCAAATGCCTCTGGAAGTTTCATGCGGTTCGCATGCAATGTGGCGACACGAAAATGACCCGTTTTCCCATTTCGAGGGATTTCTGTGCCACCCTAACAGCCCCGTGAGCCACAAGAGAGACATCGCCGCCAATTTCTAGCGTTTCACGGGGTCTATCCGTGAAAAATATTCACTTTTTTGACTGCACATGCATTCCTGCTGCAAATGCCTCTGGAAGTTTCATGCCGTTCGCATGCAATGTGGCAACACGAAAATGACCCGTTTTCCCATTCCGAGGGATTTCTGTGCCACCCTAACAGCCCCGTGAGCCACAAGAGACACATCCCCGCCAATTTCTAGCGTTTCACGGGGTCTATCCGTAAAA
This sequence comes from Petromyzon marinus, assembly GCF_048934315.1. Classification (NCBI taxonomy): domain Eukaryota; kingdom Metazoa; phylum Chordata; class Hyperoartia; order Petromyzontiformes; family Petromyzontidae; genus Petromyzon; species Petromyzon marinus. The sequence goes on from NW_027423015.1 coordinate 919,243, forward strand.
ATGTAGCACGCACCAAAACGAGAAAAGATTTCCATCGCACCTGCACTATTGTATGGACAATGGTAACCCCATGTGAGGACGAAGTGGTGTGCCGGCGGCAGGTTGTTTCCCACGATTTCCGTGAATGAGCGAGCATCTCGAGCTGTGTTACTCCGCCCGAGGAGCCTCTTCTCCTCCAGAGTGCGTTGGGAAGGCTGTCCCTTGGGTTGTAGCTGCAGGGTTTGCTTGCGCTGTTTCGGTATTGTGCCCTAGGAAGGGCTGCCAACTGCGCGTGAGAGTTAGGGTTGGTTTCAATTGCTTTTGCCGGTCCACAGAGTAGCGAGCATTGAAAGGCCGCTCTAGAGGTGTGCAAGCATGTGTGGTCCCCGCCCCTGCTCCTCCCCACCCCGACGTTGGGTGTGCGTGGTGCTTTACCGCTGCCTCAAATTGGCTGGCCTTGTGTGAAGCCCTGTGTTTTGTGAGCCTTCAGCGCCGTCGTCAGGTGTCCCCCGGAGTATACAGGACAAATTAAGGCCCTCCTTGTGGGGGTGTTTGTGTTCTGTGAAGTCCGTGGAGACTGATGGTCCAACCCTTGACGCGAGTGCCGCCGGTTGCCTGCAGCGCAGGCCCGAGGCCTCGCCGGCGTAGGCGGCCTGCCTGGTACCAGTCCCTGCGTGCGGTGAGGTGGCCGGGGCACGATGGCTGTGGCTGGCCGTGTGTGTGTGTGGGAGGAGAAAGGGGGTATAGCGAGCCAACGACGACTCTTGGCGGTGGATCAC
>NW_027423015.1:927500-930000 GCF_048934315.1 Petromyzon marinus
GTGTCTCTGAGTACAGTCGTTTAGCCTCTCTCACCGCTTTGCTAAACCTGTTCTTCGACTCCTTGAATCTGTCTCTATCCCCACTCCTAAACGCTTCCTCCTTCTCCAACCTCAACCTTTTGAGCTTTGCTGAGAACCAGGGCTTGTTGTTGTTAAAGTTCACCCTGGTACGTGTTGGGATACAGCAGTCCTCACAGAAGCTGATGTACACAGCCTCTGTGAGTTCATCCAGACTATTGGTAGCAGTCGTGAACATATCCCAGTCAGTACAGTCTAAGCACGCCCGCAAATCTTCCACAGCCTCACTGGTCCACTGTTTAGATGTCCTCACAGCAGGTTTACAGAGTTTTAGTTGCTGCCTGTATGCACGAATCAGGTGGACCAAGGGAGTTCTGTGCGAGCCGAACAGCCCCGTGACCCACAAGAGAAACATCCCCGCCAAATTCGAGCGTTTGACGGGGTCTATCCGTGAAAAAATATTCACGTTTTTGAGTGCACATGCATTTCTGCTGCAAATGCCTCTGGAAGTTTCATGCCGTTCGTATGCCAATTGTGGCAACACGAAAATGACCCGTTTTCCCATTCCGAGGGATTTCTGTGCGACCCTAACAGCCCCGTGAGCCACAAGAGACACATCCCCGCCAATTTCTAGCGTTTCACGGGGTCTATCCGTGAAAAATATAGACGTTTTTGAGTGCACATGCATTTCTGCTGCAGATGCCTCTGGAAGTTTCATGCCGTTCGTACGCAATGTGGCAACACGAAAATGACCCCTTTTCCCATTCCGAGGGATTTCTGTGCGACCCTAACTAACAGCGCCCGTGAGCCACAAGAGAGACATCCCCGCCAATTTATAGCGTTTCACGGGGTCTATCCGTGAAAAATATAGACGTTTTTGAGTGCACATGCATTCCTGCTGCAAATGCCTCTGGAAGTTTCATGCCGTTCCTATGCAATGTGGCCACACAAAAATGACCCGTTTTCCCATTCCGAGGCATTTCTGTGCGACCCTAACAGCCCCGTGAGCCACAAGAGAGACATCCCCGCCAACTTCTAGCGTTTGACGGGGTCTATGCGTGAAAAATATTAAAATTTTTGAGTGCACGTGCCTTTCTGCTGCAAATGCCTCTGGAAGTTTCATGGCGTTCCTATGCAATGTGGCAACACGAAAATGACCCCTTTTCCCATTCCGAGGGAGTTCTGTGCCACCCTAACAGCCCCGTGAGCCACAAGAGACACATCCCCGCCAATTTCTAGCGTTTCACGGGGTCTATCCGTGAAACATATAGAAGTTTTTGAGTGCACATGCATTCCTGCTGCAAATGCCTCTGGAAGTTTCATGCGGTTCGTACGCAATGTGGCAACACGAAAATGACCCGTTTTCCCATTCCCAGGGATTTCTGTGCGACCCGAACAGCCCCGTGAGCCACAAGAGACACATCCCCGCCAATTTCTAGCGTTTCACGGGGTCTATCCGTGAAAAATATCAATTTTTTTTGACTGCACATGCATTTCTGCTGCAAATGCCTCTGGAAGTTGCATGCGGTTCGCATGCAATGTGGCGACACGAAAATGACCCGTTTTCCCATTCCGAGGGATTTCTGTGCCACCCTAACAGCCCCGTGAGCCACAAGAGAGACATCCCCGCCAATTTCTAGCGTATCACAGGGTCTATCCGTGAGAAATATTCACTTTTTTGAGTGCACATGCATTCCTGCTGCAAATGCCTCTGGAAGTTTCATGCGGTTCGTATGCAATGTGGCGACACGAAAATGACCCGTTTTCCCATTCCGAGGGATTTCTGTGCCACCCTAACAGCCCCGTGAGCCACAAGAGAGACATCCCCGCCCACTTCTAGCGTTTCACGGGGTCTCTCCGTGAAAAATATCACATTTTTTGAGTGCACATGCATTCCTGCTGCAAATGCCTCTGGAAGTTTCATGCGGTTCGCATGCAATGTGGCGACACGAAAATGACCCGTTTTTTCCCATTCCGAGGGATTTCTGTGCCACCCTAACAGCCCCGTGAGCCACAAGAGACACATCCCCGCCAATTTCTAGCGTTTAACGGGGTCTATCCGTGAAAAATATTCAATTTTTTGAATGCACATGCATTTCTGCTGCAAATGCCTCTGGAAGTTTCATGCGGTTCGCATGCAATGTGGCGACACGAAAATTACCCGTTTTCCCATTCCGAGGGATTTCTGTGCCACCCTAACAGCCCCGTGAGCCACAAGAGAGACATCGCCGCCAATTTCTAGCGTTTCACGGGGTCTATCCGTGAAAAATATTCACTTTTTTGACTGCACATGCATTCCTGCTGTAAATGCCTCTGGAAGTTTCATGCCGTTCGCATGCAATGTGGCAACACGAAAATGACCCGTTTTCCCATTCCGAGGGATTTCTGTGCCACCCTAACAGCCCCGTGAGCCACAAGAGACACATCCCCGCCAATTTCTAGCGTTTCACGGGGTCTATCCGTAAAAATGTAGCACGCACCA
>NW_027423015.1:937500-940000 GCF_048934315.1 Petromyzon marinus
GGCTTGGCTTAACGGCGAGGGCCAACATGATGCCCTCGTAGAAACTGCCACAGCATTGATGCTTTGTCCGATGAGATTGGTGAAAAACAAAGGCAAACGTTCAAAACCCGAGAACAACATTATTAAACCCAGGATATTACCCACACGATCTTGGATGAAGAAGAGAGCGGAAAAACGAGGAAGCTTCATGAAGCACCAGAAGCTCTTCTTTAAGAACCGCTCTCTTCTTGCGTCCTTAGTCCTGGATGGCACTGAACGTCATGAATGCCGAATCCCGAACGCAGATGTATATCGTTTTTACTGCGAAAAATGGGAGAAGGTGTTGCCATTCAATGGCCTGGGCCAATTTAAGTCATCAGGTGTTGCAAATAACGAATACTTTGAGCCCCTAATTTCGGTGGAGGAAGTTCAGACTGCCATACGGGCCATTAAAAAAACGTCAGCAGCTGGGCCAGATGGCCTAACAAGGGCTGCAATCTGTGCTGCCGACCCCGAGGGTCGGATACTGACAGCCCTATTTAATGCATGGATGATTACAGGAATTATTCCCAAAGAGTTGAAAAAGAATAGGACGATTCTTATTCCTAAGGTTATGGATGATGAAAAGCTGAAAGAATTGGGGAACTGGAGACCAATAACGATTGGTTCAATGATTCTGAGATTATTTTCCAGAATAATGACTGCACGTCTTGCTCGTGCTTGTCCCTTAAACCCAAGGCAGCGTGGTTTTATAGCGGCATCTGGCTGCTCTGAAAATCTTAAGGTGCTACAGGACCTTATGAGACACGCTAAGAAATTGCACAGGCCGTTGGCTGTCATGTTCATCGACATAGCGAAAGCTTTTGACTCGGTTTCGCATGCTCATATTTTATGGGTGTTAAGGCACAAGAAAGTAGATGAACACGTGGTGGGCATCATCCAGAACGCCTACGATCGGTGTACGACCTCGTTCAAAAGCAATGGCGAGTCGACTCGAGAAATTAGCATACGTGTTGGTGTCAAACAGGGTGACCCCATGTCACCCCTGCTCTTCAATCTTGCCATGGACCCTTTGATATGCACCCTAGAGTCACACGGAGTTGGGTACTCCATTGATACCGACCACGTGACAGCTCTTGCGTTTGCTGATGATTTGGTGTTGGTGAGCGAATCTTGGGTTGGTATGGCCGCCAATCTAGCGATCTTGGAATCATTTTGTGGGCTATCGGGATTGGAGGTTCAGGCCAGAAAGTGCCAGGGCTTCATGATAAGCCCAACCAAAGATTCATATACGGTGAACAACTGCGACCCATGGACTATCAAAAATAAAGATGTCCATATGATCCAACCTGATGAATCAACGAAATACCTTGGTCTGAAAATTGGCCCTTGGACTGGCACTATACAGCCTGATCTACATTGTCAGCTAAAGACATGGATCTCGAAAATCGATGAGGCGCCTCTGAAGCCAACTCAGAAGGTTGAACTACTCAATGCCTATGCCCTACCCAGATTGTTATATCCTGCAGACCACTCGGACTGCAAGCAATCAACTCTCCGTGGGTTGGACCAAGAGATTAGAAAGGCGGTAAAAGGATGGCTCCACCTTCCCGCTTCAACTTGTGATGGACTGTTATATGCCAGAGCCCGAGACGGAGGCCTTGCCATCTTGAAACTGGAAAAAACAATCCCTTCGGTTCAAGTTAGAAGGCTGCAACGTATAGCAAACTCGTCCGATGCTATCACCCGTAATATTGTGTCCTCGCATGGTATGGAGGAAGAATACCGTAATTTGTGGGTACGAGCAGGGGGTGACAGTGATGCAATCCCAGCATTCGTTATCAGGGACTCGGTGTCAAAAGAACCTGTATATCCGAGACCCTGCGATTGGAGGGAGCATGAATTTCAGAGATGGTGCGAAAAGCCGGTTCAAGGAAGGGGCATTGTAAACTTTGCGCATGATAGAATCAGTAATGCTTGGTTGAGGCCATGGTGCGGCTTTAAACAATGCTTCTTTATCGCAGCACTACAACTAAGGGCAAATATTTACCCAACAAGAGAAAGCTTGAACAGAGGCAGAGATGGGGCCTTACGTTCCTGCAGGAAATGCTCTGCCAGACTCGAGTCCCTTTCGCACATTCTCGGTCAATGTCCTGCAGTACAGAAAGCAAGAATTGCGCGACACAACAAGATCAGTAACATTCTGGCAGACGAAGCGGCTAGATTGGGCTGGTCTGTATACAAAGAGCCACGGTTCATATCCGAGACGGGAGAGATGAGAAAGCCTGACCTCGTGTTTGCAAAAGATGAGGAGGCGGTTGTGATCGATGTCACCGTCCGTTTTGAGCTTTCAAAGAATACCTTGTCAGATGCTGCCTCGCACAAAGTTTCGTACTATACCCCTCTTGGTGATCAAGTCAAAGTGCTGACGAAGGCTAGCAAGGTCACATTCTTTGGATTCCCGGTTGGGGCAAGAGGAAAGTGGCCCCTTGAGAATAATGAGGTACTTACCTCCCTGGGC
>NW_027423015.1:945000-947500 GCF_048934315.1 Petromyzon marinus
GGAGCAGGCGCTCAAAAGACTTCATTACCACAGATGTAAGGGCGACCGGTCTGTAATCATTTAGTCCTGTTGGCCTTAGCTTTTTGGGCACAGCGATGATGGTGGAGGACTTGAGACAGGCTGGTACATGGCATGTCTCCAGGGAGGTGTTAAAGATGTTGGTGAACACCGGAGACAGCTGGTCAGCGCAGTGCCTGAGGGTGGCTGGAGAGACAGAGTCCGGCCCGGCTGCTTTGCGTGGATTCTGCCTCTTGAAAAGCCCATTAACTTCTCCCTCCTGAAAGGAGAGAGTCGTTTCTGTAGTATGGGTGGGGGATGGGGCCTCTTGGGTGGGAAGGGGTGGTTCAGGACAGTCCAATTGTCTTTCAAATCTACGGTAGAACTCGTTCAGGTCGTTGGCTAGGCGGGAGTCGTTAGTGGTGTGGGGCGCTCTGGGTTTGTAGTTGGTGATGTGCCTGAGCCCTTTGGCAGACAGAAGCAGCGTCGTTAGTAGAGAACTGGTGTTTTAGTGTCTCTGAGTACAGTCGTTTAGCCTCTCTCACCGCTTTGCTAAACCTGTTCTTCGACTCCTTGAATCTGTCTCTATCCCCACTCCTAAACGCTTCCTCCTTCTCCAACCTCAACCTTTTGAGCTTTGCTGAGAACCAGGGCTTGTTGTTGTTAAAGTTCACCCTGGTACGTGTTGGGATACAGCAGTCCTCACAGAAGCTGATGTACACAGCCTCTGTGAGTTCATCCAGACTATTGGTAGCAGTCGTGAACATATCCCAGTCAGTACAGTCTAAGCACGCCCGCAAATCTTCCACAGCCTCACTGGTCCACTGTTTAGATTTCCTCACAGCAGGTTAACAGAGTTTTAGTTGCTGCCTGTATGCACGAATCAGGTGGACCAAGGGAGTTCTGTGCGAGCCGAACAGCCCCGTGACCCACAAGAGAAACATCCCCGCCAAATTCGAGCGTTTGACGGGGTCTATCCGTGAAAAAATATTCACGTTTTTGAGTGCACATGCATTTCTGCTGCAAATGCCTCTGGAAGTTTCATGCCGTTCGTATGCCAATTGTGGCAACACGAAAATGACCCGTTTTCCCATTCCGAGGGATTTCTGTGCGACCCTAACAGCCCCGTGAGCCACAAGAGACACATCCCCGCCAATTTCTAGCGTTTCACGGGGTCTATCCGTGAAAAATATAGACGTTTTTGAGTGCACATGCATTTCTGCTGCAGATGCCTCTGGAAGTTTCATGCCGTTCGTACGCAATGTGGCAACACGAAAATGACCCCTTTTCCCATTCCGAGGGATTTCTGTGCGACCCTAACTAACAGCGCCCGTGAGCCACAAGAGAGACATCCCCGCCAATTTATAGCGTTTCACGGGGTCTATCCGTGAAAAATATAGACGTTTTTGAGTGCACATGCATTCCTGCTGCAAATGCCCCTGGAAGTTTCATGCCGTTCCTATGCAATGTGGCCACACAAAAATGACCCGTTTTCCCATTCCGAGGCATTTCTGTGCGACCCTAACAGCCCCGTGAGCCACAAGAGAGACATCCCCGCCAACTTCTAGCGTTTGACGGGGTCTATGCGTGAAAAATATTAAAATTTTTGAGTGCACGTGCCTTTCTGCTGCAAATGCCTCTGGAAGTTTCATGGCGTTCCTATGCAATGTGGCAACACGAAAATGACCCCTTTTCCCATTCCGAGGGAGTTCTGTGCCACCCTAACAGCCCCGTGAGCCACAAGAGACACATCCCCGCCAATTTCTAGCGTTTCACGGGGTCTATCCGTGAAACATATAGAAGTTTTTGAGTGCACATGCATTCCTGCTGCAAATGCCTCTGGAAGTTTCATGCGGTTCGTACGCAATGTGGCAACACGAAAATGACCCGTTTTCCCATTCCCAGGGATTTCTGTGCGACCCGAACAGCCCCGTGAGCCACAAGAGACACATCCCCGCCAATTTCTAGCGTTTCACGGGGTCTATCCGTGAAAAATATCAATTTTTTTTGACTGCACATGCATTTCTGCTGCAAATGCCTCTGGAAGTTGCATGCGGTTCGCATGCAATGTGGCGACACGAAAATGACCCGTTTCCCATTCCGAGGGATTTCTGTGCCACCCTAACAGCCCCGTGAGCCACAAGAGAGACATCCCCGCCAATTTCTAGCGTATCACGGGGTCTATCCGTGAGAAATATTCACTTTTTTGAGTGCACATGCATTCCTGCTGCAAATGCCTCTGGAAGTTTCATGCGGTTCGTATGCAATGTGGCGACACGAAAATGACCCGTTTTCCCATTCCGAGGGATTTCTGTGCCACCCTAACAGCCCCGTGAGCCACAAGAGAGACATCCCCGCCCACTTCTAGCGTTTCACGGGGTCTCTCCGTGAAAAATATCACATTTTTTGAGTGCACATGCATTCCTGCTGCAAATGCCTCTGGAAGTTTCATGCGGTTCGCATGCAATGTGGCGACACGAAAATGACCCGTTTTTTCCCATTC
>NW_027423015.1:957500-960000 GCF_048934315.1 Petromyzon marinus
TCAAGAGTTTGACGGACAGATGATTGGAGGCGCAGCTGTTGGTATACAGGGAGAAGAGCAGTGGGCAAAGGACGCAGCCCTGAGGAGTTCCCGTGCTGATGGACCTGGAGTCAGAGACTTCTGTTCCCGGCTTAACGCACTGCTTCCTGTCAGAGAGGAAGTCTGTGATCCACCTGCAGGTGGAGTAGGGCACGTTCAGCTGGAAGAGCTTGTCCTGAAGCAGGGCAGGGATGATGGTGTTGAAGGCAGAGCTGAAGTCCACAAACAGGATCCTGGCGTAGGATGCTGGGGCGTCCACATGCTGTAGGGTGAAGTGGAGGGCCATGTTAACTGCGTCGTCCACAGACCTGTTGGCTCTGTAGGCAAACTGAAGGGGGTCCAGGAGAGGGTCTGTGATGGCTTTGAGGTGTGCCAGGAGCAGGCGCTCAAAAGACTTCATTACCACAGATGTAAGGGCGACCGGTCTGTAATCATTTAGTCCTGTTGGCCTTAGCTTTTTGGGCACAGCGATGATGGTGGAGGACTTGAGACAGGCTGGTACATGGCATGTCTCCAGGGAGGTGTTAAAGATGTTGGTGAACACCGGAGACAGCTGGTCAGCGCAGTGCCTGAGGGTGGCTGGAGAGACAGAGTCCGGCCCGGCTGCTTTGCGTGGATTCTGCCTCTTGAAAAGCCCATTAACTTCTCCCTCCTGAAAGGAGAGAGTCGTTTCTGTAGTATGGGTGGGGGATGGGGCCTCTTGGGTGGGAAGGGGTGGTTCAGGACAGTCCAATTGTCTTTCAAATCTACGGTAGAACTCGTTCAGGTCGTTGGCTAGGCGGGAGTCGTTAGTGGTGTGGGGCGCTCTGGGTTTGTAGTTGGTGATGTGCCTGAGCCCTTTGGCAGACAGAAGCAGCGTCGTTAGTAGAGAACTGGTGTTTTAGTGTCTCTGAGTACAGTCGTTTAGCCTCTCTCACCACTTTGCTAAACCTGTTCTTCGACTCCTTGAATCTGTCTCTATCCCCACTCCTAAACGCTTCCTCCTTCTCCAACCTCAACCTTTTGAGCTTTGCTGAGAACCAGGGCTTGTTGTTGTTAAAGTTCACCCTGGTACGTGTTGGGATACAGCAGTCCTCACAGAAGCTGATGTACACAGCCTCTGTGAGTTCATCCAGACTATTGGTAGCAGTCGTGAACATATCCCAGTCAGTACAGTCTAAGCACGCCCGCAAATCTTCCACAGCCTCACTGGTCCACTGTTTAGATGTCCTCACAGCAGGTTTACAGAGTTTTAGTTGCTGCCTGTATGCACGAATCAGGTGGACCAAGGGAGTTCTGTGCGAGCCGAACAGCCCCGTGACCCACAAGAGAAACATCCCCGCCAAATTCGAGCGTTTGACGGGGTCTATCCGTGAAAAAATATTCACGTTTTTGAGTGCACATGCATTTCTGCTGCAAATGCCTCTGGAAGTTTCATGCCGTTCGTATGCCAATTGTGGCAACACGAAAATGACCCGTTTTCCCATTCCGAGGGATTTCTGTGCGACCCTAACAGGCCCGTGAGCCACAAGAGACACATCCCCGCCAATTTCTAGCGTTTCACGGGGTCTATCCGTGAAAAATATAGACGTTTTTGAGTGCACATGCATTTCTGCTGCAGATGCCTCTGGAAGTTTCATGCCGTTCGTACGCAATGTGGCAACACGAAAATGACCCCTTTTCCCATTCCGAGGGATTTCTGTGCGACCCTAACTAACAGCGCCCGTGAGCCACAAGAGAGACATCCCCGCCAATTTATAGCGTTTCACGGGGTCTATCCGTGAAAAATATAGACGTTTTTGAGTGCACATGCATTCCTGCTGCAAATGCCTCTGGAAGTTTCATGCCGTTCCTATGCAATGTGGCCACACAAAAATGACCCGTTTTCCCATTCCGAGGCATTTCTGTGCGACCCTAACAGCCCCGTGAGCCACAAGAGAGACATCCCCGCCAACTTCTAGCGTTTGACGGGGTCTATGCGTGAAAAATATTAAAATTTTTGAGTGCACGTGCCTTTCTGCTGCAAATGCCTCTGGAAGTTTCATGGCGTTCCTATGCAATGTGGCAACACGAAAATGACCCCTTTTCCCATTCCGAGGGAGTTCTGTGCCACCCTAACAGCCCCGTGAGCCACAAGAGACACATCCCCGCCAATTTCTAGCGTTTCACGGGGTCTATCCGTGAAACATATAGAAGTTTTTGAGTGCACATGCATTCCTGCTGCAAATGCCTCTGGAAGTTTCATGCGGTTCGTACGCAATGTGGCAACACGAAAATGACCCGTTTTCCCATTCCCAGGGATTTCTGTGCGACCCGAACAGCCCCGTGAGCCACAAGAGACACATCCCCGCCAATTTCTAGCGTTTCACGGGGTCTATCCGTGAAAAATATCAATTTTTTTTGACTGCACATGCATTTCTGCTGCAAATGCCTCTGGAAGTTGCATGCGGTTCGCATGCAATGTGGCGACACGAAAATGACC
>NW_027423015.1:972500-975000 GCF_048934315.1 Petromyzon marinus
CAGCTGTTGGTATACAGGGAGAAGAGCAGTGGGCAAAGGACGCAGCCCTGAGGAGTTCCCGTGCTGATGGACCTGGAGTCAGAGACTTCTGTTCCCGGCTTAACGCACTGCTTCCTGTCAGAGAGGAAGTCTGTGATCCACCTGCAGGTGGAGTAGGGCACGTTCAGCTGGAAGAGCTTGTCCTGAAGCAGGGCAGGGATGATGGTGTTGAAGGCAGAGCTGAAGTCCACAAACAGGATCCTGGCGTAGGATGCTGGGGCGTCCACATGCTGTAGGGTGAAGTGGAGGGCCATGTTAACTGCGTCGTCCACAGACCTGTTGGCTCTGTAGGCAAACTGAAGGGGGTCCAGGAGAGGGTCTGTGATGGCTTTGAGGTGTGCCAGGAGCAGGCGCTCAAAAGACTTCATTACCACAGATGTAAGGGCGACCGGTCTGTAATCATTTAGTCCTGTTGGCCTTAGCTTTTTGGGCACAGCGATGATGGTGGAGGACTTGAGACAGGCTGGTACATGGCATGTCTCCAGGGAGGTGTTAAAGATGTTGGTGAACACCGGAGACAGCTGGTCAGCGCAGTGCCTGAGGGTGGCTGGAGAGACAGAGTCCGGCCCGGCTGCTTTGCGTGGATTCTGCCTCTTGAAAAGCCCATTAACTTCTCCCTCCTGAAAGGAGAGAGTCGTTTCTGTAGTATGGGTGGGGGATGGGGCCTCTTGGGTGGGAAGGGGTGGTTCAGGACAGTCCAATTGTCTTTCAAATCTACGGTAGAACTCGTTCAGGTCGTTGGCTAGGCGGGAGTCGTTAGTGGTGTGGGGCGCTCTGGGTTTGTAGTTGGTGATGTGCCTGAGCCCTTTGGCAGACAGAAGCAGCGTCGTTAGTAGAGAACTGGTGTTTTAGTGTCTCTGAGTACAGTCGTTTAGCCTCTCTCACCGCTTTGCTAAACCTGTTCTTCGACTCCTTGAATCTGTCTCTATCCCCACTCCTAAACGCTTCCTCCTTCTCCAACCTCAACCTTTTGAGCTTTGCTGAGAACCAGGGCTTGTTGTTGTTAAAGTTCACCCTGGTACGTGTTGGGATACAGCAGTCCTCACAGAAGCTGATGTACACAGCCTCTGTGAGTTCATCCAGACTATTGGTAGCAGTCGTGAACATATCCCAGTCAGTACAGTCTAAGCACGCCCGCAAATCTTCCACAGCCTCACTGGTCCACTGTTTAGATGTCCTCACAGCAGGTTTACAGAGTTTTAGTTGCTGCCTGTATGCACGAATCAGGTGGACCAAGGGAGTTCTGTGCGAGCCGAACAGCCCCGTGACCCACAAGAGAAACATCCCCGCCAAATTCGAGCGTTTGACGGGGTCTATCCGTGAAAAAATATTCACGTTTTTGAGTGCACATGCATTTCTGCTGCAAATGCCTCTGGAAGTTTCATGCCGTTCGTATGCCAATTGTGGCAACACGAAAATGACCCGTTTTCCCATTCCGAGGGATTTCTGTGCGACCCTAACAGCCCCGTGAGCCACAAGAGACACATCCCCGCCAATTTCTAGCGTTTCACGGGGTCTATCCGTGAAAAATATAGACGTTTTTGAGTGCACATGCATTTCTGCTGCAGATGCCTCTGGAAGTTTCATGCCGTTCGTACGCAATGTGGCAACACGAAAATGACCCCTTTTCCCATTCCGAGGGATTTCTGTGCGACCCTAACTAACAGCGCCCGTGAGCCACAAGAGAGACATCCCCGCCAATTTATAACGTTTCACGGGGTCTATCCGTGAAAAATATAGACGTTTTTGAGTGCACATGCATTCCTGCTGCAAATGCCTCTGGAAGTTTCATGCCGTTCCTATGCAATGTGGCCACACAAAAATGACCCGTTTTCCCATTCCGAGGCATTTCTGTGCGACCCTAACAGCCCCGTGAGCCACAAGAGAGACATCCCCGCCAACTTCTAGCGTTTGACGGGGTCTATGCGTGAAAAATATTAAAATTTTTGAGTGCACGTGCCTTTCTGCTGCAAATGCCTCTGGAAGTTTCATGGCGTTCCTATGCAATGTGGCAACACGAAAATGACCCCTTTTCCCATTCCGAGGGAGTTCTGTGCCACCCTAACAGCCCCGTGAGCCACAAGAGACACATCCCCGCCAATTTCTAGCGTTTCACGGGGTCTATCCGTGAAACATATAGAAGTTTTTGAGTGCACATGCATTCCTGCTGCAAATGCCTCTGGAAGTTTCATGCGGTTCGTACGCAATGTGGCAACACGAAAATGACCCGTTTTCCCATTCCCAGGGATTTCTGTGCGACCCGAACAGCCCCGTGAGCCACAAGAGACACATCCCCGCCAATTTCTAGCGTTTCACGGGGTCTATCCGTGAAAAATATCAATTTTTTTTGACTGCACATGCATTTCTGCTGCAAATGCCTCTGGAAGTTGCATGCGGTTCGCATGCAATGTGGCGACACGAAAATGACCCGTTTTCCCATTCCGAGGGATTTCTGTGCCAC
>NW_027423015.1:997500-1000000 GCF_048934315.1 Petromyzon marinus
GAACTGGTGTTTTAGTGTCTCTGAGTACAGTCGTTTAGCCTCTCTCACCGCTTTGCTAAACCTGTTCTTCGACTCCTTGAATCTGTCTCTATCCCCACTCCTAAACGCTTCCTCCTTCTCCAACCTCAACCTTTTGAGCTTTGCTGAGAACCAGGGCTTGTTGTTGTTAAAGTTCACCCTGGTACGTGTTGGGATACAGCAGTCCTCACAGAAGCTGATGTACACAGCCTCTGTGAGTTCATCCAGACTATTGGTAGCAGTCGTGAACATATCCCAGTCAGTACAGTCTAAGCACGCCCGCAAATCTTCCACAGCCTCACTGGTCCACTGTTTAGATGTCCTCACAGCAGGTTTACAGAGTTTTAGTTGCTGCCTGTATGCACGAATCAGGTGGACCAAGGGAGTTCTGTGCGAGCCGAACAGCCCCGTGACCCACAAGAGAAACATCCCCGCCAAATTCGAGCGTTTGACGGGGTCTATCCGTGAAAAAATATTCACGTTTTTGAGTGCACATGCATTTCTGCTGCAAATGCCTCTGGAAGTTTCATGCCGTTCGTATGCCAATTGTGGCAACACGAAAATGACCCGTTTTCCCATTCCGAGGGATTTTTGTGCGACCCTAACAGCCCCGTGAGCCACAAGAGACACATCCCCGCCAATTTCTAGCGTTTCACGGGGTCTATCCATGAAAAATATAGACGTTTTTGAGTGCACATGCATTTCTGCTGCAGATGCCTCTGGAAGTTTCATGCCGTTCGTACGCAATGTGGCAACACGAAAATGACCCCTTTTCCCATTCCGAGGGATTTCTGTGCGACCCTAACTAACAGCGCCCGTGAGCCACAAGAGAGACATCCCCGCCAATTTATAGCGTTTCACGGGGTCTATCCGTGAAAAATATAGACGTTTTTGAGTGCACATGCATTCCTGCTGCAAATGCCTCTGGAAGTTTCATGCCGTTCCTATGCAATGTGGCCACACAAAAATGACCCGTTTTCCCATTCCGAGGCATTTCTGTGCGACCCTAACAGCCCCGTGAGCCACAAGAGAGACATCCCCGCCAACTTCTAGCGTTTGACGGGGTCTATGCGTGAAAAATATTAAAATTTTTGAGTGCACGTGCCTTTCTGCTGCAAATGCCTCTGGAAGTTTCATGGGGTTCCTATGCAATGTGGCAACACGAAAATGACCCCTTTTCCCATTCCGAGGGAGTTCTGTGCCACCCTAACAGCCCCGTGAGCCACAAGAGACACATCCCCGCCAATTTCTAGCGTTTCACGGGGTCTATCCGTGAAACATATAGAAGTTTTTGAGTGCACATGCATTCCTGCTGCAAATGCCTCTGGAAGTTTCATGCGGTTCGTACGCAATGTGGCAACACGAAAATGACCCGTTTTCCCATTCCCAGGGATTTCTGTGCGACCCGAACAGCCCCGTGAGCCACAAGAGACACATCCCCGCCAATTTCTAGCGTTTCACGGGGTCTATCCGTGAAAAATATCAATTTTTTTTGACTGCACATGCATTTCTGCTGCAAATGCCTCTGGAAGTTGCATGCGGTTCGCATGCAATGTGGCGACACGAAAATGACCCGTTTTCCCATTCCGAGGGATTTCTGTGCCACCCTAACAGCCCCGTGAGCCACAAGAGAGACATCCCCGCCAATTTCTAGCGTATCACGGGGTCTATCCATGAGAAATATTCACTTTTTTGAGTGCACATGCATTCCTGCTGCAAATGCCTCTGGAAGTTTCATGCGGTTCGTATGCAATGTGGCGACACGAAAATGACCCGTTTTCCCATTCCGAGGGATTTCTGTGCCACCCTAACAGCCCCGTGAGCCACAAGAGAGACATCCCCGCCCACTTCTAGCGTTTCACGGGGTCTCTCCGTGAAAAATATCACATTTTTTGAGTGCACATGCATTCCTGCTGCAAATGCCTCTGGAAGTTTCATGCGGTTCGCATGCAATGTGGCGACACGAAAATGACCCGTTTTTTCCCATTCCGAGGGATTTCTGTGCCACCCTAACAGCCCCGTGAGCCACAAGAGACACATCCCCGCCAATTTCTAGCGTTTCACGGGGTCTATCCGTGAAAAATATTCAATTTTTTGACTGCACATGCATTTCTGCTGCAAATGCCTCTGGAAGTTTCATGCGGTTCGCATGCAATGTGGCGACACGAAAATGACCCGTTTTCCCATTCCGAGGGATTTCTGTGCCACCCTAACAGCCCCGTGAGCCACAAGAGAGACATCGCCGCCAATTTCTAGCGTTTCACGGGGTCTATCCGTGAAAAATATTCACTTTTTTGACTGCACATGCATTCCTGCTGCAAATGCCTCTGGAAGTTTCATGCCGTTCGCATGCAATGTGGCAACACGAAAATGACCCGTTTTCCCATTCCGAGGGATTTCTGTGCCACCCTAACAGCCCCGTGAGCCACAAGAGACACATCCCCGCCAATTTCTAGCGTTTCACGGGGTCTATCCGTAAAAA
>NW_027423015.1:1010000-1012500 GCF_048934315.1 Petromyzon marinus
TGGAGGACTTGAGACAGGCTGGTACATGGCATGTCTCCAGGGAGGTGTTAAAGATGTTGGTGAACACCGGAGACAGCTGGTCAGCGCAGTGCCTGAGGGTGGCTGGAGAGACAGAGTCCGGCCCGGCTGCTTTGCGTGGATTCTGCCTCTTGAAAAGCCCATTAACTTCTCCCTCCTGAAAGGAGAGAGTCGTTTCTGTAGTATGGGTGGGGGATGGGGCCTCTTGGGTGGGAAGGGGTGGTTCAGGACAGTCCAATTGTCTTTCAAATCTACGGTAGAACTCGTTCAGGTCGTTGGCTAGGCGGGAGTCGTTAGTGGTGTGGGGCGCTCTGGGTTTGTAGTTGGTGATGTGCCTGAGCCCTTTGGCAGACAGAAGCAGCGTCGTTAGTAGAGAACTGGTGTTTTAGTGTCTCTGAGTACAGTCGTTTAGCCTCTCTCACCGCTTTGCTAAACCTGTTCTTCGACTCCTTGAATCTGTCTCTATCCCCACTCCTAAACGCTTCCTCCTTCTCCAACCTCAACCTTTTGAGCTTTGCTGAGAACCAGGGCTTGTTGTTGTTAAAGTTCACCCTGGTACGTGTTGGGATACAGCAGTCCTCACAGAAGCTGATGTACACAGCCTCTGTGAGTTCATCCAGACTATTGGTAGCAGTCGTGAACATATCCCAGTCAGTACAGTCTAAGCACGCCCGCAAATCTTCCACAGCCTCACTGGTCCACTGTTTAGATGTCCTCACAGCAGGTTTACAGAGTTTTAGTTGCTGCCTGTATGCACGAATCAGGTGGACCAAGGGAGTTCTGTGCGAGCCGAACAGCCCCGTGACCCACAAGAGAAACATCCCCGCCAAATTCGAGCGTTTGACGGGGTCTATCCGTGAAAAAATATTCACGTTTTTGAGTGCACATGCATTTCTGCTGCAAATGCCTCTGGAAGTTTCATGCCGTTCGTATGCCAATTGTGGCAACACGAAAATGACCCGTTTTCCCATTCCGAGGGATTTCTGTGCGACCCTAACAGCCCCGTGAGCCACAAGAGACACATCCCCGCCAATTTCTAGCGTTTCACGGGGTCTATCCGTGAAAAATATAGACGTTTTTGAGTGCACATGCATTTCTGCTGCAGATGCCTCTGGAAGTTTCATGCCGTTCGTACGCAATGTGGCAACACGAAAATGACCCCTTTTCCCATTCCGAGGGATTTCTGTGCGACCCTAACTAACAGCGCCCGTGAGCCACAAGAGAGACATCCCCGCCAATTTATAGCGTTTCACGGGGTCTATCCGTGAAAAATATAGACGTTTTTGAGTGCACATGCATTCCTGCTGCAAATGCCTCTGGAAGTTTCATGCCGTTCCTATGCAATGTGGCCACACAAAAATGACCCGTTTTCCCATTCCGAGGCATTTCTGTGCGACCCTAACAGCCCCGTGAGCCACAAGAGAGACATCCCCGCCAACTTCTAGCGTTTGACGGGGTCTATGCGTGAAAAATATTAAAATATTTGAGTGCACGTGCCTTTCTGCTGCAAATGCCTCTGGAAGTTTCATGGCGTTCCTATGCAATGTGGCAACACGAAAATGACCCCTTTTCCCATTCCGAGGGAGTTCTGTGCCACCCTAACAGCCCCGTGAGCCACAAGAGACACATCCCCGCCAATTTCTAGCGTTTCACGGGGTCTATCCGTGAAACATATAGAAGTTTTTGAGTGCACATGCATTCCTGCTGCAAATGCCTCTGGAAGTTTCATGCGGTTCGTACGCAATGTGGCAACACGAAAATGACCCGTTTTCCCATTCCCAGGGATTTCTGTGCGACCCGAACAGCCCCGTGAGCCACAAGAGACACATCCCCGCCAATTTCTAGCGTTTCACGGGGTCTATCCGTGAAAAATATCAATTTTTTTTGACTGCACATGCATTTCTGCTGCAAATGCCTCTGGAAGTTGCATGCGGTTCGCATGCAATGTGGCGACACGAAAATGACCCGTTTTCCCATTCCGAGGGATTTCTGTGCCACCCTAACAGCCCCGTGAGCCACAAGAGAGAGATCCCCGCCAATTTCTAGCGTATCACGGGGTCTATCCGTGAGAAATATTCACTTTTTTGAGTGCACATGCATTCCTGCTGCAAATGCCTCTGGAAGTTTCATGCGGTTCGTATGCAATGTGGCGACACGAAAATGACCCGTTTTCCCATTCCGAGGGATTTCTGTGCCACCCTAACAGCCCCATGAGCCACAAGAGAGACATCCCCGCCAATTTCTAGCGTATCACGGGGTCTATCCGTGAGAAATATTCACTTTTTTGAGTGCACATGCATTCCTGCTGCAAATGCCTCTGGAAGTTTCATGCGGTTCGTATGCAATGTGGCGACACGAAAATGACCCGTTTTCCCATTCCGAGGGATTTCTGTGCCACCCTAACAGCCCCGTGAGCCACAAGAGAGACATCCCCGCCCACTTCTAGCGTTTCACGGGGTCTCTCCGTGAAAAATATCACATT
>NW_027423015.1:1022500-1025000 GCF_048934315.1 Petromyzon marinus
ACTGCTTCCTGTCAGAGAGGAAGTCTGTGATCCACCTGCAGGTGGAGTAGGGCACGTTCAGCTGGAAGAGCTTGTCCTGAAGCAGGGCAGGGATGATGGTGTTGAAGGCAGAGCTGAAGTCCACAAACAGGATCCTGGCGTAGGATGCTGGGGCGTCCACATGCTGTAGGGTGAAGTGGAGGGCCATGTTAACTGCGTCGTCCACAGACCTGTTGGCTCTGTAGGCAAACTGAAGGGGGTCCAGGAGAGGGTCTGTGATGGCTTTGAGGTGTGCCAGGAGCAGGCGCTCAAAAGACTTCATTACCACAGATGTAAGGGCGACCGGTCTGTAATCATTTAGTCCTGTTGGCCTTAGCTTTTTGGGCACAGCGATGATGGTGGAGGACTTGAGACAGGCTGGTACATGGCATGTCTCCAGGGAGGTGTTAAAGATGTTGGTGAACACCGGAGACAGCTGGTCAGCGCAGTGCCTGAGGGTGGCTGGAGAGACAGAGTCCGGCCCGGCTGCTTTGCGTGGATTCTGCCTCTTGAAAAGCCCATTAACTTCTCCCTCCTGAAAGGAGAGAGTCGTTTCTGTAGTATGGGTGGGGGATGGGGCCTCTTGGGTGGGAAGGGGTGGTTCAGGACAGTCCAATTGTCTTTCAAATCTACGGTAGAACTCGTTCAGGTCGTTGGCTAGGCGGGAGTCGTTAGTGGTGTGGGGCGCTCTGGGTTTGTAGTTGGTGATGTGCCTGAGCCCTTTGGCAGACAGAAGCAGCGTCGTTAGTAGAGAACTGGTGTTTTAGTGTCTCTGAGTACAGTCGTTTAGCCTCTCTCACCGCTTTGCTAAACCTGTTCTTCGACTCCTTGAATCTGTCTCTATCCCCACTCCTAAACGCTTCCTCCTTCTCCAACCTCAACCTTTTGAGCTTTGCTGAGAACCAGGGCTTGTTGTTGTTAAAGTTCACCCTGGTACGTGTTGGGATACAGCAGACCTCACAGAAGCTGATGTACACAGCCTCTGTGAGTTCATCCAGACTATTGGTAGCAGTCGTGAACATATCCCAGTCAGTACAGTCTAAGCACGCCCGCAAATCTTCCACAGCCTCACTGGTCCACTGTTTAGATGTCCTCACAGCAGGTTTACAGAGTTTTAGTTGCTGCCTGTATGCACGAATCAGGTGGACCAAGGGAGTTCTGTGCGAGCCGAACAGCCCCGTGACCCACAAGAGAAACATCCCCGCCAAATTCGAGCGTTTGACGGGGTCTATCCGTGAAAAAATATTCACGTTTTTGAGTGCACATGCATTTCTGCTGCAAATGCCTCTGGAAGTTTCATGCCGTTCGTATGCCAATTGTGGCAACACGAAAATGACCCGTTTTCCCATTCCGAGGGATTTCTGTGCGACCCTAACAGCCCCGTGAGCCACAAGAGACACATCCCCGCCAATTTCTAGCGTTTCACGGGGTCTATCCGTGAAAAATATAGACGTTTTTGAGTGCACATGCATTTCTGCTGCAGATGCCTCTGGAAGTTTCATGCCGTTCGTACGCAATGTGGCAACACGAAAATGACCCCTTTTCCCATTCCGAGGGATTTCTGTGCGACCCTAACTAACAGCGCCCGTGAGCCACAAGAGAGACATCCCCGCCAATTTATAGCGTTTCACGGGGTCTATCCGTGAAAAATATAGACGTTTTTGAGTGCACATGCATTCCTGCTGCAAATGCCTCTGGAAGTTTCATGCCGTTCCTATGCAATGTGGCCACACAAAAATGACCCGTTTTCCCATTCCGAGGCATTTCTGTGCGACCCTAACAGCCCCGTGAGCCACAAGAGAGACATCCCCGCCAACTTCTAGCGTTTGACGGGGTCTATGCGTGAAAAATATTAAAATATTTGAGTGCACGTGCCTTTCTGCTGCAAATGCCTCTGGAAGTTTCATGGCGTTCCTATGCAATGTGGCAACACGAAAATGACCCCTTTTCCCATTCCGAGGGAGTTCTGTGCCACCCTAACAGCCCCGTGAGCCACAAGAGACACATCCCCGCCAATTTCTAGCGTTTCACGGGGTCTATCCGTGAAACATATAGAAGTTTTTGAGTGCACATGCATTCCTGCTGCAAATGCCTCTGGAAGTTTCATGCGGTTCGTACGCAATGTGGCAACACGAAAATGACCCGTTTTCCCATTCCCAGGGATTTCTGTGCGACCCGAACAGCCCCGTGAGCCACAAGAGACACATCCCCGCCAATTTCTAGCGTTTCACGGGGTCTATCCGTGAAAAATATCTATTTTTTTGACTGCACATGCATTTCTGCTGCAAATGCCTCTGGAAGTTGCATGCGGTTCGCATGCAATGTGGCGACACGAAAATGACCCGTTTTCCCATTCCGAGGGATTTCTGTGCCACCCTAACAGCCCCGTGAGCCACAAGAGAGACATCCCCGCCAATTTCTAGCGTATCACGGGGTCTATCCGTGAGAAATATTCACTTGTTTGAGTGCACATGCATTCCTG
>NW_027423015.1:1035000-1037500 GCF_048934315.1 Petromyzon marinus
TGGTATACAGGGAGAAGAGCAGTGGGCAAAGGACGCAGCCCTGAGGAGTTCCCGTGCTGATGGACCTGGAGTCAGAGACTTCTGTTCCCGGCTTAACGCACTGCTTCCTGTCAGAGAGGAAGTCTGTGATCCACCTGCAGGTGGAGTAGGGCACGTTCAGCTGGAAGAGCTTGTCCTGAAGCAGGGCAGGGATGATGGTGTTGAAGGCAGAGCTGAAGTCCACAAACAGGATCCTGGCGTAGGATGCTGGGGCGTCCACATGCTGTAGGGTGAAGTGGAGGGCCATGTTAACTGCGTCGTCCACAGACCTGTTGGCTCTGTAGGCAAACTGAAGGGGGTCCAGGAGAGGGTCTGTGATGGCTTTGAGGTGTGCCAGGAGCAGGCGCTCAAAAGACTTCATTACCACAGATGTAAGGGCGACCGGTCTGTAATCATTTAGTCCTGTTGGCCTTAGCTTTTTGGGCACAGCGATGATGGTGGAGGACTTGAGACAGGCTGGTACATGGCATGTCTCCAGGGAGGTGTTAAAGATGTTGGTGAACACCGGAGACAGCTGGTCAGCGCAGTGCCTGAGGGTGGCTGGAGAGACAGAGTCCGGCCCGGCTGCTTTGCGTGGATTCTGCCTCTTGAAAAGCCCATTAACTTCTCCCTCCTGAAAGGAGAGAGTCGTTTCTGTAGTATGGGTGGGGGATGGGGCCTCTTGGGTGGGAAGGGGTGGTTCAGGACAGTCCAATTGTCTTTCAAATCTACGGTAGAACTCGTTCAGGTCGTTGGCTAGGCGGGAGTCGTTAGTGGTGTGGGGCGCTCTGGGTTTGTAGTTGGTGATGTGCCTGACCCCTTTGGCAGACAGAAGCAGCGTCGTTAGTAGAGAACTGGTGTTTTAGTGTCTCTGAGTACAGTCGTTTAGCCTCTGTCACCGCTTTGCTAAACCTGTTCTTCGACTCCTTGAATCTGTCTCTATCCCCACTCCTAAACGCTTCCTCCTTCTCCAACCTCAACCTTTTGAGCTTTGCTGAGAACCAGGGCTTGTTGTTGTTAAAGTTCACCCTGGTACGTGTTGGGATACAGCAGTCCTCACAGAAGCTGATGTACACAGCCTCTGTGAGTTCATCCAGACTATTGGTAGCAGTCGTGAACATATCCCAGTCAGTACAGTCTAAGCACGCCCGCAAATCTTCCACAGCCTCACTGGTCCACTGTTTAGATGTCCTCACAGCAGGTTTACAGAGTTTTAGTTGCTGCCTGTATGCACGAATCAGGTGGACCAAGGGAGTTCTGTGCGAGCCGAACAGCCCCGTGACCCACAAGAGAAACATCCCCGCCAAATTCGAGCGTTTGACGGGGTCTATCCGTGAAAAAATATTCACGTTTTTGAGTGCACATGCATTTCTGCTGCAAATGCCTCTGGAAGTTTCATGCCGTTCGTATGCCAATTGTGGCAACACGAAAATGACCCGTTTTCCCATTCCGAGGGATTTCTGTGCGACCCTAACAGCCCCGTGAGCCACAAGAGACACATCCCCGCCAATTTCTAGCGTTTCACGGGGTCTATCCGTGAAAAATATAGACGTTTTTGAGTGCACATGCATTTCTGCTGCAGATGCCTCTGGAAGTTTCATGCCGTTCGTACGCAATGTGGCAACACGAAAATGACCCCTTTTCCCATTCCGAGGGATTTCTGTGCGACCCTAACTAACAGCGCCCGTGAGCCACAAGAGAGACATCCCCGCCAATTTATAGCGTTTCACGGGGTCTATCCGTGAAAAATATAGACGTTTTTGAGTGCACATGCATTCCTGCTGCAAATGCCTCTGGAAGTTTCATGCCGTTCCTATGCAATGTGGCCACACAAAAATGACCCGTTTTCCCATTCCGAGGCATTTCTGTGCGACCCTAACAGCCCCGTGAGCCACAAGAGAGACATCCCCGCCAACTTCTAGCGTTTGACGGGGTCTATGCGTGAAAAATATTAAAATTTTTGAGTGCACGTGCCTTTCTGCTGCAAATGCCTCTGGAAGTTTCATGGCGTTCCTATGCAATGTGGCAACACGAAAATGACCCCTTTTCCCATTCCGAGGGAGTTCTGTGCCACCCTAACAGCCCCGTGAGCCACAAGAGACACATCCCCGCCAATTTCTAGCGTTTCACGGGGTCTATCCGTGAAACATATAGAAGTTTTTGAGTGCACATGCATTCCTGCTGCAAATGCCTCTGGAAGTTTCATGCGGTTCGTACGCAATGTGGCAACACGAAAATGACCCGTTTTCCCATTCCCAGGGATTTCTGTGCGACCCGAACAGCCCCGTGAGCCACAAGAGACACATCCCCGCCAATTTCTAGCGTTTCACGGGGTCTATCCGTGAAAAATATCAATTTTTTTTGACTGCACATGCATTTCTGCTGCAAATGCCTCTGGAAGTTGCATGCGGTTCGCATGCAATGTGGCGACACGAAAATGACCCGTTTTCCCATTCCGAGGGATTTCTGTGCCACCCTAACA
>NW_027423015.1:1045000-1050000 GCF_048934315.1 Petromyzon marinus
GACTAGTATACCTTCCATGACCTTCCATAACTCGTCCTTGGAAAAGGAAGAGGAGATGACCTACGATTTTTACGAACAGATTAAAAGTCTAGTTGAGTCGGATGACTCTTCAGATGACTTTACAGAGGATGATGAGGATGTGGAGGAGTCCTTCCTCGACATATCGGCTGAGGAACCCGTGTTGGGAAAGTTTCCCATTGACACCAAGGGAACTATCACGGTTGTACTGCCTAGTCTGGAGTATATATGCGTTATCTGTAAACAACACATGGGCAAAGCATCCGAACTTGTTGCACATTTTAACATCAAACACAGAGACATTCCTCTGGTGTTTAAGTGCGCTAAATGTGACAAAACCAACTCAAACCACCGATCGATTGCCTGTCATGCCCCCAAATGTGGGGGAATAAAGTTAACTGAGGAAAGCTTACCAATGGTCTGTGAATGTTGCCAGGCACGCTTTGCGACTCTAAGTGGCCTTTCGCAGCACAAGAGGCATGCTCACCCAGTCACCCGTAATGAGGAAAGGATTAAAGATGGTATAAAGGGTACCTCGCAGAGAGGGGTACACCGTAGCTGCTGGTCTTTGAAGGAAGTAGAACAGCTGGCCCTTCTAGAGTTGCAGTTTCAGGGGAAAAAGAATATCAATAAGATCATTGCTGAAGCGCTTGGGACTAAGACCAACAAGCAAGTCTCTGACAAGAGACGGGACCTAAGTAAAAAGACAGGGGCCCCCATGTCAGGCAGCTTACATTTTTCTTCTAGGCCTCTTGAGACATTGTCTCCCCCACCAAATGTAACAACGGGGACTTCATCCATACTCGCTCAAGCAGCTGAGCGGCTTACGAATGAGAATTCTGGGACCCTGGAAAAGCCTGCAATGGAGGCAATAAAGGCTTGGCTTAACGGCGAGGGCCAACATGATGCCCTCGTAGAAACTGCCACAGCATTGATGCTTTGTCCGATGCGATTGGTGAAAAACAAAGGCAAACGTTCAAAACCCGAGAACGACATTATTAAACCCAGGATATTACCCACACGATCTTGGATGAAGAAGAGAGCGGAAAAACGAGGAAGCTTCATGAAGCACCAGAAGCTCTTCTTTAAGAACCGCTCTCTTCTTGCGTCCTTAGTCCTGGATGGCACTGAACGTCATGAATGCCGAATCCCGAACGCAGATGTATATCGTTTTTACTGCGAAAAATGGGAGAAGGTGTTGCCATTCAATGGCCTGGGCCAATTTAAGTCATCAGGTGTTGCAAATAACGAATACTTTGAGCCCCTAATTTCGGTGGAGGAAGTTCAGACTGCCATACGGGCCATTAAACCAACGTCAGCAGCTGGGCCAGATGGCCTAACAAGGGCTGCAATCTGTGCTGCCGACCCCGAGGGTCGGACACTGACAGCCCTATTTAATGCATGGATGATTACAGGAATTATTCCCAAAGAGTTGAAAAAGAATAGGACGATTCTTATTCCTAAGGTTATGGACGATGAAAAGCTGAAAGAATTGGGGAACTGGAGACCAATAACGATTGGTTCAATGATTCTGAGATTATTTTCCAGAATAATGACTGCACGTCTTGCTCGTGCTTGTCCCTTAAACCCAAGGCAGCGTGGTTTTATAGCGGCATCTGGCTGCTCTGAAAATCTTAAGGTGCTACAGGACCTTATGAGACACGCAAAGAAATTGCACAGGCCGTTGGCTGTCATGTTCATCGACATAGCGAAAGCTTTTGACTCGGTTTCGCATGCTCATATTTTATGGGTGTTAAGGCACAAGAAAGTAGATGAACACGTGGTGGGCATCATCCAGAACGCCTACGATCGGTGTACGACCTCGTTCAAAAGCAATGGCGAGTCGACTCGAGAAATTAGCATACGTGTTGGTGTCAAACAGGGTGACCCCATGTCACCCCTGCTCTTCAATCTTGCCATGGACCCTTTGATATGCACCCTAGAGTCACACGGAGTTGGGTACTCCATTGATACCGACCACGTGACAGCTCTTGCGTTTGCTGATGATTTGGTGTTGGTGAGCGAATCTTGGGTTGGTATGGCCGCCAATCTAGCGATCTTGGAATCATTTTGTGGGCTATCGGGATTGGAGGTTCAGGCCAGAAAGTGCCAGGGCTTCATGATAAGCCCAACCAAAGATTCATATACGGTGAACAACTGCGACCCATGGACTATCAAAAATAAAGATGTCCATATGATCCAACCTGATGAATCAACGAAATACCTTGGTCTGAAAATTGGCCCTTGGACTGGCACTATACAGCCTGATCTACATTGTCAGCTAAAGACATGGATCTCGAAAATCGATGAGGCGCCTCTGAAGCCAACTCAGAAGGTTGAACTACTCAATGCCTATGCCCTACCCAGATTGTTATATCCTGCAGACCACTCGGACTGCAAGCATTCAACTCTCCGTGGGTTGGACCAAGAGATTAGAAAGGCGGTAAAAGGATGGCTCCACCTTCCCGCTTCAACTTGTGATGGACTGTTATATGCCAGAGCCCGAGACGGAGGCCTTGCCATCTTGAAACTGGAAAAAACAATCCCTTCGGTTCAAGTTAGAAGGCTGCAACGTATAGCAAACTCGTCCGATGCTATCACCCGATATATTGTGTCCTCGCAGGGTATGGAGGAAGAATACCGTAATTTGTGGGTACGAGCAGGGGGTGACAGTGATGCAATCCCAACATTCGTTCTCAGGGACTCGGTGTCAAAAGAACCTGTATATCCGAGACCCTGCGATTGGAGGGAGCATGAATTTCAGAGATGGTGCGAAAAGCCGGTTCAAGGAAGGGGCATTGTAAACTTTGCGCATGATAGAATCAGTAATGCTTTGTTGAGGCCATGGTGCGGCTTTAAACAATGCTTCTTTATCGCAGCACTACAACTAAGGGCAAATATTTACCCAACAAGAGAAAGCTTGAACAGAGGCAAAGATGGGGCCTTACGTTCCTGCAGGAAATGCTCTGCCAGACTCGAGTCCCTTTCGCACATTCTCGGTCAATGTCCTGCAGTACAGAAAGCAAGAATTGCGCGACATAACAAGATCAGTAACATTCTGGCAGACGAAGCGGCTGGATTAGGCTGGTCTGTATACAAAGAGCCACGGTTCATATCCGAGACGGGAGAGATGAGAAAGCCTGACCTCGTGTTTGCAAAAGATGAGGAGGCGGTTGTGATCGATGTCACCGTCCGTTTTGAGCTTTCAAAGAATACCTTGTCAGATGCTGCCTCGCACAAAGTTTCGTACTATACCCCTCTTGGTGATCAAGTCAAAGTGCTGACGAAGGCTAGCAAGGTCACATTCTTTGGATTCCCGGTTGGGGCAAGAGGAAAGTGGCCCCTTGAGAATAACGAGGTACTTACCTCCCTGGGCCTGACCAAACCCAGAACGACATCACTGGCCAAGATGATTTCCCGCAGAACACTGCTTTTTTCTCTTGATATTCTGAGAATGTTCTGTGGAAATTATGCGGTCTATGAACAGTCATAGACAACCTCCGAAACAAATAATAGTTTTGTTTTAAGATGTCATTTGTTTTAGATTGATTTTGTTATTTTCGAAGGTGAAGTCGGTTTTTATTTCATTTTACTATTTTCCACAATTTAGATTGTTATTTTCCAAGACGAAGTCTTGGTTCTTTTTTTTATTGTTAGTTTTTTTTTTTTAACACGTCGTATTTGTTACTTTAGAGCTTAGAGGGGACTTTATTTTCGCCTTACTATTTTCTGCCTACAAAGAAGATTAAAAATAAGCTTTTTTCAAGATAGTTTTGTTATTTTCCAAGGTGAAGTCTTGGTATTCTTATTTTACTATTTTCCATAAAGAAGACCTTTCTTTTAGATTTTGTTATTTTCCAAGACGAAGACTTGGTATTTTTATTATATTGCTATTTTTTTACACGAAGCTTATTCAAGAGCACTTATATAGATTAATCTTTGTTATTTTAATTCTTTATTTTTGGACTACATCAGTTAGAGAGTCCTGTAACTTACTATTTTCTGCCTACAAAGAAGACTACAAATGAGCTTTATTTAAGATGTTTTAGATTAGATTTTTTTTTTTCCAAGATGGAGTCTTGGTTTTTTTTATTTTACTATTTTCCACAAAGAAGACTTTTCTTTTCTTTTAGATTTTGTTATTTTCCAAGACGAAGACTTGGTATTTTTTTTTTTGCTATTTTTTTTACACGAAGCTTTATTCAAGAGCACTTATTTAGATTAGACTTTGTTATTTTAATTCTTTATTTTTGCACTACATCAGTTCGAGAGAAGACTACAAACCAGCTTTATTTAAGATGTTTTAGATTAGATTTTGTTATTTTCCAAGGTGAAGTCTTGGTTTTTTTATTTTACTATTTTCCACAAAGAAGACTTTTCTTTTAGATTTTGTTATTTTCCAAGACGAAGACTTGGTATTTTTTTGCTATTTTTTTACAGGAAGCTTTATTCAAGAGCACTTATATAGATTAGACTTTGTTATTTTAATTCTTTACTTTTGCACTACATCAGTTCGAGAGAAGACTACAAACCAGCTTTATTTAAGATGTTTTAGATTAGATTTTGTTATTTTCCAAGGTGAAGTCTTGGTTTTTTTATTTTACTATTTTCCACAAAGAAGACTTTTCTTTTCTTTTAGATTTTGTTATTTTCCAAGACAAAGACTTGGTTTTTTTATATTGCTATTTTTTTTTACACTGCTTTATTCAAGAGCGCTTATATAGATTAGACTTTGTTATTTTAATTCTTTATTTTTGGAATACATCAGTTCGAGAGTCCTGTAACGTACTATTTTCTGCCTACAAAGAAGACTACAGACAAGCTTTATTTAAGATGTTTCAGATTAGATTTTGTTATTTTCCAAGGTGAAGACTTGGTTTTTTTATTTTACTATTTTCCACAAAGAAGATTTTTCTTTTAGATTTTGTTATTTTCCAAGACGAAGACTTGGTATTTTTTTTTATTGCTAGTTTTTTTATATG
>NW_027423015.1:1065000-1067500 GCF_048934315.1 Petromyzon marinus
TCTGTTGAGCTCTCTTGGCGAGGGAGCTGATGTTCAGTTCCCACTTGAGGTCCCGGCAGAGAATAGTGCCCAGGAAGCGGAAGGACTCCACAATTTTGACTGCGGAGTCTAACAGGGTGATGGCGGTGAGTGGGGCTGTATTCTTCCTGAAGTCCACAACCATCTCAACTGTCCTTAGAGCATTTAGCTCTAAGTTGTTCTGGCTACACCAGGTCACCAGGTTGTCAGCTTCCCACCTATAGTCAGACTCATCCCCACCAGAGATCAGCCCAATGAGGGTGGTGTCGTCCGACAAACTTCAAGAGTTTGACGGACAGATGATTGGAGGCGCAGCTGTTGGTATACAGGGAGAAGAGCAGTGGGCAAAGGACGCAGCCCTGAGGAGTTCCCGTGCTGATGGACCTGGAGTCAGAGACTTCTGTTCCCGGCTTAACGCACTGCTTCCTGTCAGAGAGGAAGTCTGTGATCCACCTGCAGGTGGAGTAGGGCACGTTCAGCTGGAAGAGCTTGTCCTGAAGCAGGGCAGGGATGATGGTGTTGAAGGCAGAGCTGAAGTCCACAAACAGGATCCTGGCGTAGGATGCTGGGGCGTCCACATGCTGTAGGGTGAAGTGGAGGGCCATGTTAACTGCGTCGTCCACAGACCTGTTGGCTCTGTAGGCAAACTGAAGGGGGTCCAGGAGAGGGTCTGTGATGGCTTTGAGGTGTGCCAGGAGCAGGCGCTCAAAAGACTTCATTACCACAGATGTAAGGGCGACCGGTCTGTAATCATTTAGTCCTGTTGGCCTTAGCTTTTTGGGCACAGCGATGATGGTGGAGGACTTGAGACAGGCTGGTACATGGCATGTCTCCAGGGAGGTGTTAAAGATGTTGGTGAACACCGGAGACAGCTGGCCAGCGCAGTGCCTGAGGGTGGCTGGAGAGACAGAGTCCGGCCCGGCTGCTTTGCGTGGATTCTGCCTCTTGAAAAGCCCATTAACTTCTCCCTCCTGAAAGGAGAGAGTCGTTTCTGTAGTATGGGTGGGGGATGGGGCCTCTTGGGTGGGAAGGGGTGGTTCAGGACAGTCCAATTGTCTTTCAAATCTACGGTAGAACTCGTTCAGGTCGTTGGCTAGGCGGGAGTCGTTAGTGGTGTGGGGCGCTCTGGGTTTGTAGTTGGTGATGTGCCTGAGCCCTTTGGCAGACAGAAGCAGCGTCGTTAGTAGAGAACTGGTGTTTTAGTGTCTCTGAGTACAGTCGTTTAGCCTCTCTCACCGCTTTGCTAAACCTGTTCTTCGACTCCTTGAATCTGTCTCTATCCCCACTCCTAAACGCTTCCTCCTTCTCCAACCTCAACCTTTTGAGCTTTGCTGAGAACCAGGGCTTGTTGTTGTTAAAGTTCACCCTGGTACGTGTTGGGATACAGCAGTCCTCACAGAAGCTGATGTACACAGCCTCTGTGAGTTCATCCAGACTATTGGTAGCAGTCGTGAACATATCCCAGTCAGTACAGTCTAAGCACGCCCGCAAATCTTCCACAGCCTCACTGGTCCACTGTTTAGATGTCCTCACAGCAGGTTTACAGAGTTTTAGTTGCTGCCTGTATGCACGAATCAGGTGGACCAAGGGAGTTCTGTGCGAGCCGAACAGCCCCGTGACCCACAAGAGAAACATCCCCGCCAAATTCGAGCGTTTGACGGGGTCTATCCGTGAAAAAATATTCACGTTTTTGAGTGCACATGCATTTCTGCTGCAAATGCCTCTGGAAGTTTAATGCCGTTCGTATGCCAATTGTGGCAACACGAAAATGACCCGTTTTCCCATTCCGAGGGATTTCTGTGCGACCCTAACAGCCCCGTGAGCCACAAGAGACACATCCCCGCCAATTTCTAGCGTTTCACGGGGTCTATCCGTGAAAAATATAGACGTTTTTGAGTGCACATGCATTTCTGCTGCAGATGCCTCTGGAAGTTTCATGCCGTTCGTACGCAATGTGGCAACACGAAAATGACCCCTTTTCCCATTCCGAGGGATTTCTGTGCGACCCTAACTAACAGCGCCCGTGAGCCACAAGAGAGACATCCCCGCCAATTTATAGCGTTTCACGGGGTCTATCCGTGAAAAATATAGACGTTTTTGAGTGCACATGCATTCCTGCTGCAAATGCCTCTGGAAGTTTCATGCCGTTCCTATGCAATGTGGCCACACAAAAATGACCCGTTTTCCCATTCCGAGGCATTTCTGTGCGACCCTAACAGCCCCGTGAGCCACAAGAGAGACATCCCCGCCAACTTCTAGCGTTTGACGGGGTCTATGCGTGAAAAATATTAAAATTTTTGAGTGCACGTGCCTTTCTGCTGCAAATGCCTCTGGAAGTTTCATGGCGTTCCTATGCAATGTGGCAACACGAAAATGACCCCTTTTCCCATTCCGAGGGAGTTCTGTGCCACCCTAACAGCCCCGTGAGCCACAAGAGACACATCCCCGCCAATTTCTAGCGTTTCACGGGGTCTATCCGTGA
>NW_027423015.1:1077500-1080000 GCF_048934315.1 Petromyzon marinus
GCAGGTGGAGTAGGGCACGTTCAGCTGGAAGAGCTTGTCCTGAAGCAGGGCAGGGATGATGGTGTTGAAGGCAGAGCTGAAGTCCACAAACAGGATCCTGGCGTAGGATGCTGGGGCGTCCACATGCTGTAGGGTGAAGTGGAGGGCCATGTTAACTGCGTCGTCCACAGACCTGTTGGCTCTGTAGGCAAACTGAAGGGGGTCCAGGAGAGGGTCTGTGATGGCTTTGAGGTGTGCCAGGAGCAGGCGCTCAAAAGACTTCATTACCACAGATGTAAGGGCGACCGGTCTGTAATCATTTAGTCCTGTTGGCCTTAGCTTTTTGGGCACAGCGATGATGGTGGAGGACTTGAGACAGGCTGGTACATGGCATGTCTCCAGGGAGGTGTTAAAGATGTTGGTGAACACCGGAGACAGCTGGCCAGCGCAGTGCCTGAGGGTGGCTGGAGAGACAGAGTCCGGCCCGGCTGCTTTGCGTGGATTCTGCCTCTTGAAAAGCCCATTAACTTCTCCCTCCTGAAAGGAGAGAGTCGTTTCTGTAGTATGGGTGGGGGATGGGGCCTCTTGGGTGGGAAGGGGTGGTTCAGGACAGTCCAATTGTCTTTCAAATCTACGGTAGAACTCGTTCAGGTCGTTGGCTAGGCGGGAGTCGTTAGTGGTGTGGGGCGCTCTGGGTTTGTAGTTGGTGATGTGCCTGAGCCCTTTGGCAGACAGAAGCAGCGTCGTTAGTAGAGAACTGGTGTTTTAGTGTCTCTGAGTACAGTCGTTTAGCCTCTCTCACCGCTTTGCTAAACCTGTTCTTCGACTCCTTGAATCTGTCTCTATCCCCACTCCTAAACGCTTCCTCCTTCTCCAACCTCAACCTTTTGAGCTTTGCTGAGAACCAGGGCTTGTTGTTGTTAAAGTTCACCCTGGTACGTGTTGGGATACAGCAGTCCTCACAGAAGCTGATGTACACAGCCTCTGTGAGTTCATCCAGACTATTGGTAGCAGTCGTGAACATATCCCAGTCAGTACAGTCTAAGCACGCCCGCAAATCTTCCACAGCCTCACTGGTCCACTGTTTAGATGTCCTCACAGCAGGTTTACAGAGTTTTAGTTGCTGCCTGTATGCACGAATCAGGTGGACCAAGGGAGTTCTGTGCGAGCCGAACAGCCCCGTGACCCACAAGAGAAACATCCCCGCCAAATTCGAGCGTTTGACGGGGTCTATCCGTGAAAAAATATTCACGTTTTTGAGTGCACATGCATTTCTGCTGCAAATGCCTCTGGAAGTTTCATGCCGTTCGTATGCCAATTGTGGCAACACGAAAATGACCCGTTTTCCCATTCCGAGGGATTTCTGTGCGACCCTAACAGCCCCGTGAGCCACAAGAGACACATCCCCGCCAATTTCTAGCGTTTCACGGGGTCTATCCGTGAAAAATATAGACGTTTTTGAGTGCACATGCATTTCTGCTGCAGATGCCTCTGGAAGTTTCATGCCGTTCGTACGCAATGTGGCAACACGAAAATGACCCCTTTTCCCATTCCGAGGGATTTCTGTGCGACCCTAACTAACAGCGCCCGTGAGCCACAAGAGAGACATCCCCGCCAATTTATAGCGTTTCACGGGGTCTATCCGTGAAAAATATAGACGTTTTTGAGTGCACATGCATTCCTGCTGCAAATGCCTCTGGAAGTTTCATGCCGTTCCTATGCAATGTGGCCACACAAAAATGACCCGTTTTCCCATTCCGAGGCATTTCTGTGCGACCCTAACAGCCCCGTGAGCCACAAGAGAGACATCCCCGCCAACTTCTAGCGTTTGACGGGGTCTATGCGTGAAAAATATTAAAATTTTTGAGTGCACGTGCCTTTCTGCTGCAAATGCCTCTGGAAGTTTCATGGCGTTCCTATGCAATGTGGCAACACGAAAATGACCCCTTTTCCCATTCCGAGGGAGTTCTGTGCCACCCTAACAGCCCCGTGAGCCACAAGAGACACATCCCCGCCAATTTCTAGCGTTTCACGGGGTCTATCCGTGAAACATATAGAAGTTTTTGAGTGCACATGCATTCCTGCTGCAAATGCCTCTGGAAGTTTCATGCGGTTCGTACGCAATGTGGCAACACGAAAATGACCCGTTTTCCCATTCCCAGGGATTTCTGTGCGACCCGAACAGCCCCGTGAGCCACAAGAGACACATCCCCGCCAATTTCTAGCGTTTCACGGGGTCTATCCGTGAAAAATATCAATTTTTTTTTGACTGCACATGCATTTCTGCTGCAAATGCCTCTGGAAGTTGCATGCGGTTCGCATGCAATGTGGCGACACGAAAATGACCCGTTTTCCCATTCCGAGGGATTTCTGTGCCACCCTAACAGCCCCGTGAGCCACAAGAGAGACATCCCCGCCAATTTCTAGCGTATCACGGGGTCTATCCGTGAGAAATATTCACTTTTTTGAGTGCACATGCATTCCTGCTGCAAATGCCTCTGGAAGTTTCATGCGGTTCGTA
>NW_027423015.1:1090000-1092500 GCF_048934315.1 Petromyzon marinus
TCCCGGCAGAGAATAGTGCCCAGGAAGCGGAAGGACTCCACAATTTTGACTGCGGAGTCTAACAGGGTGATGGCGGTGAGTGGGGCTGTATTCTTCCTGAAGTCCACAACCATCTCAACTGTCCTTAGAGCATTTAGCTCTAAGTTGTTCTGGCTACACCAGGTCACCAGGTTGTCAGCTTCCCACCTATAGTCAGACTCATCCCCACCAGAGATCAGCCCAATGAGGGTGGTGTCGTCCGACAAACTTCAAGAGTTTGACGGACAGATGATTGGAGGCGCAGCTGTTGGTATACAGGGAGAAGAGCAGTGGGCAAAGGACGCAGCCCTGAGGAGTTCCCGTGCTGATGGACCTGGAGTCAGAGACTTCTGTTCCCGGCTTAACGCACTGCTTCCTGTCAGAGAGGAAGTCTGTGATCCACCTGCAGGTGGAGTAGGGCACGTTCAGCTGGAAGAGCTTGTCCTGAAGCAGGGCAGGGATGATGGTGTTGAAGGCAGAGCTGAAGTCCACAAACAGGATCCTGGCGTAGGATGCTGGGGCGTCCACATGCTGTAGGGTGAAGTGGAGGGCCATGTTAACTGCGTCGTCCACAGACCTGTTGGCTCTGTAGGCAAACTGAAGGGGGTCCAGGAGAGGGTCTGTGATGGCTTTGAGGTGTGCCAGGAGCAGGCGCTCAAAAGACTTCATTACCACAGATGTAAGGGCGACCGGTCTGTAATCATTTAGTCCTGTTGGCCTTAGCTTTTTGGGCACAGCGATGATGGTGGAGGACTTGAGACAGGCTGGTACATGGCATGTCTCCAGGGAGGTGTTAAAGATGTTGGTGAACACCGGAGACAGCTGGCCAGCGCAGTGCCTGAGGGTGGCTGGAGAGACAGAGTCCGGCCCGGCTGCTTTGCGTGGATTCTGCCTCTTGAAAAGCCCATTAACTTCTCCCTCCTGAAAGGAGAGAGTCGTTTCTGTAGTATGGGTGGGGGATGGGGCCTCTTGGGTGGGAAGGGGTGGTTCAGGACAGTCCAATTGTCTTTCAAATCTACGGTAGAACTCGTTCAGGTCGTTGGCTAGGCGGGAGTCGTTAGTGGTGTGGGGCGCTCTGGGTTTGTAGTTGGTGATGTGCCTGAGCCCTTTGGCAGACAGAAGCAGCGTCGTTAGTAGAGAACTGGTGTTTTAGTGTCTCTGAGTACAGTCGTTTAGCCTCTCTCACCGCTTTGCTAAACCTGTTCTTCGACTCCTTGAATCTGTCTCTATCCCCACTCCTAAACGCTTCCTCCTTCTCCAACCTCAACCTTTTGAGCTTTGCTGAGAACCAGGGCTTGTTGTTGTTAAAGTTCACCCTGGTACGTGTTGGGATACAGCAGTCCTCACAGAAGCTGATGTACACAGCCTCTGTGAGTTCATCCAGACTATTGGTAGCAGTCGTGAACATATCCCAGTCAGTACAGTCTAAGCACGCCCGCAAATCTTCCACAGCCTCACTGGTCCACTGTTTAGATGTCCTCACAGCAGGTTTACAGAGTTTTAGTTGCTGCCTGTATGCACGAATCAGGTGGACCAAGGGAGTTCTGTGCGAGCCGAACAGCCCCGTGACCCACAAGAGAAACATCCCCGCCAAATTCGAGCGTTTGACGGGGTCTATCCGTGAAAAAATATTCACGTTTTTGAGTGCACATGCATTTCTGCTGCAAATGCCTCTGGAAGTTTCATGCCGTTCGTATGCCAATTGTGGCAACACGAAAATGACCCGTTTTCCCATTCCGAGGGATTTCTGTGCGACCCTAACAGCCCCGTGAGCCACAAGAGACACATCCCCGCCAATTTCTAGCGTTTCACGGGGTCTATCCGTGAAAAATATAGACGTTTTTGAGTGCACATGCATTTCTGCTGCAGATGCCTCTGGAAGTTTCATGCCGTTCGTACGCAATGTGGCAACACGAAAATGACCCCTTTTCCCATTCCGAGGGATTTCTGTGCGACCCTAACTAACAGCGCCCGTGAGCCACAAGAGAGACATCCCCGCCAATTTATAGCGTTTCACGGGGTCTATCCGTGAAAAATATAGACGTTTTTGAGTGCACATGCATTCCTGCTGCAAATGCCTCTGGAAGTTTCATGCCGTTCCTATGCAATGTGGCCACACAAAAATGACCCGTTTTCCCATTCCGAGGCATTTCTGTGCGACCCTAACAGCCCCGTGAGCCACAAGAGAGACATCCCCGCCAACTTCTAGCGTTTGACGGGGTCTATGCGTGAAAAATATTAAAATTTTTGAGTGCACGTGCCTTTCTGCTGCAAATGCCTCTGGAAGTTTCATGGCGTTCCTATGCAATGTGGCAACACGAAAATGACCCCTTTTCCCATTCCGAGGGAGTTCTGTGCCACCCTAACAGCCCCGTGAGCCACAAGAGACACATCCCCGCCAATTTCTAGCGTTTCACGGGGTCTATCCGTGAAACATATAGAAGTTTTTGAGTGCACATGCATTCCTGCTGCAAATGCCTCT
>NW_027423015.1:1102500-1105000 GCF_048934315.1 Petromyzon marinus
CAGGGATGATGGTGTTGAAGGCAGAGCTGAAGTCCACAAACAGGATCCTGGCGTAGGATGCTGGGGCGTCCACATGCTGTAGGGTGAAGTGGAGGGCCATGTTAACTGCGTCGTCCACAGACCTGTTGGCTCTGTAGGCAAACTGAAGGGGGTCCAGGAGAGGGTCTGTGATGGCTTTGAGGTGTGCCAGGAGCAGGCGCTCAAAAGACTTCATTACCACAGATGTAAGGGCGACCGGTCTGTAATCATTTAGTCCTGTTGGCCTTAGCTTTTTGGGCACAGCGATGATGGTGGAGGACTTGAGACAGGCTGGTACATGGCATGTCTCCAGGGAGGTGTTAAAGATGTTGGTGAACACCGGAGACAGCTGGCCAGCGCAGTGCCTGAGGGTGGCTGGAGAGACAGAGTCCGGCCCGGCTGCTTTGCGTGGATTCTGCCTCTTGAAAAGCCCATTAACTTCTCCCTCCTGAAAGGAGAGAGTCGTTTCTGTAGTATGGGTGGGGGATGGGGCCTCTTGGGTGGGAAGGGGTGGTTCAGGACAGTCCAATTGTCTTTCAAATCTACGGTAGAACTCGTTCAGGTCGTTGGCTAGGCGGGAGTCGTTAGTGGTGTGGGGCGCTCTGGGTTTGTAGTTGGTGATGTGCCTGAGCCCTTTGGCAGACAGAAGCAGCGTCGTTAGTAGAGAACTGGTGTTTTAGTGTCTCTGAGTACAGTCGTTTAGCCTCTCTCACCGCTTTGCTAAACCTGTTCTTCGACTCCTTGAATCTGTCTCTATCCCCACTCCTAAACGCTTCCTCCTTCTCCAACCTCAACCTTTTGAGCTTTGCTGAGAACCAGGGCTTGTTGTTGTTAAAGTTCACCCTGGTACGTGTTGGGATACAGCAGTCCTCACAGAAGCTGATGTACACAGCCTCTGTGAGTTCATCCAGACTATTGGTAGCAGTCGTGAACATATCCCAGTCAGTACAGTCTAAGCACGCCCGCAAATCTTCCACAGCCTCACTGGTCCACTGTTTAGATGTCCTCACAGCAGGTTTACAGAGTTTTAGTTGCTGCCTGTATGCACGAATCAGGTGGACCAAGGGAGTTCTGTGCGAGCCGAACAGCCCCGTGACCCACAAGAGAAACATCCCCGCCAAATTCGAGCGTTTGACGGGGTCTATCCGTGAAAAAATATTCACGTTTTTGAGTGCACATGCATTTCTGCTGCAAATGCCTCTGGAAGTTTCATGCCGTTCGTATGCCAATTGTGGCAACACGAAAATGACCCGTTTTCCCATTCCGAGGGATTTCTGTGCGACCCTAACAGCCCCGTGAGCCACAAGAGACACATCCCCGCCAATTTCTAGCGTTTCACGGGGTCTATCCGTGAAAAATATAGACGTTTTTGAGTGCACATGCATTTCTGCTGCAGATGCCTCTGGAAGTTTCATGCCGTTCGTACGCAATGTGGCAACACGAAAATGACCCCTTTTCCCATTCCGAGGGATTTCTGTGCGACCCTAACTAACAGCGCCCGTGAGCCACAAGAGAGACATCCCCGCCAATTTATAGCGTTTCACGGGGTCTATCCGTGAAAAATATAGACGTTTTTGAGTGCACATGCATTCCTGCTGCAAATGCCTCTGGAAGTTTCATGCCGTTCCTATGCAATGTGGCCACACAAAAATGACCCGTTTTCCCATTCCGAGGCATTTCTGTGCGACCCTAACAGCCCCGTGAGCCACAAGAGAGACATCCCCGCCAACTTCTAGCGTTTGACGGGGTCTATGCGTGAAAAATATTAAAATTTTTGAGTGCACGTGCCTTTCTGCTGCAAATGCCTCTGGAAGTTTCATGGCGTTCCTATGCAATGTGGCAACACGAAAATGACCCCTTTTCCCATTCCGAGGGAGTTCTGTGCCACCCTAACAGCCCCGTGAGCCACAAGAGACACATCCCCGCCAATTTCTAGCGTTTCACGGGGTCTATCCGTGAAACATATAGAAGTTTTTGAGTGCACATGCATTCCTGCTGCAAATGCCTCTGGAAGTTTCATGCGGTTCGTACGCAATGTGGCAACACGAAAATGACCCGTTTTCCCATTCCCAGGGATTTCTGTGCGACCCGAACAGCCCCGTGAGCCACAAGAGACACATCCCCGCCAATTTCTAGCGTTTCACGGGGTCTATCCGTGAAAAATATCAATTTTTTTTTGACTGCACATGCATTTCTGCTGCAAATGCCTCTGGAAGTTGCATGCGGTTCGCATGCAATGTGGCGACACGAAAATGACCCGTTTTCCCATTCCGAGGGATTTCTGTGCCACCCTAACAGCCCCGTGAGCCACAAGAGAGACATCCCCGCCCACTTCTAGCGTTTCACGGGGTCTCTCCGTGAAAAATATCACATTTTTTGAGTGCACATGCATTCCTGCTGCAAATGCCTCTGGAAGTTTCATGCGGTTCGCATGCAATGTGGCGACACGAAAATGACCCGTTTTTTCCCATTCCGAGGGATT
>NW_027423015.1:1117500-1120000 GCF_048934315.1 Petromyzon marinus
TCTGTTGAGCTCTCTTGGCGAGGGAGCTGATGTTCAGTTCCCACTTGAGGTCCCGGCAGAGAATAGTGCCCAGGAAGCGGAAGGACTCCACAATTTTGACTGCGGAGTCTAACAGGGTGATGGCGGTGAGTGGGGCTGTATTCTTCCTGAAGTCCACAACCATCTCAACTGTCCTTAGAGCATTTAGCTCTAAGTTGTTCTGGCTACACCAGGTCACCAGGTTGTCAGCTTCCCACCTATAGTCAGACTCATCCCCACCAGAGATCAGCCCAATGAGGGTGGTGTCGTCCGACAAACTTCAAGAGTTTGACGGACAGATGATTGGAGGCGCAGCTGTTGGTATACAGGGAGAAGAGCAGTGGGCAAAGGACGCAGCCCTGAGGAGTTCCCGTGCTGATGGACCTGGAGTCAGAGACTTCTGTTCCCGGCTTAACGCACTGCTTCCTGTCAGAGAGGAAGTCTGTGATCCACCTGCAGGTGGAGTAGGGCACGTTCAGCTGGAAGAGCTTGTCCTGAAGCAGGGCAGGGATGATGGTGTTGAAGGCAGAGCTGAAGTCCACAAACAGGATCCTGGCGTAGGATGCTGGGGCGTCCACATGCTGTAGGGTGAAGTGGAGGGCCATGTTAACTGCGTCGTCCACAGACCTGTTGGCTCTGTAGGCAAACTGAAGGGGGTCCAGGAGAGGGTCTGTGATGGCTTTGAGGTGTGCCAGGAGCAGGCGCTCAAAAGACTTCATTACCACAGATGTAAGGGCGACCGGTCTGTAATCATTTAGTCCTGTTGGCCTTAGCTTTTTGGGCACAGCGATGATGGTGGAGGACTTGAGACAGGCTGGTACATGGCATGTCTCCAGGGAGGTGTTAAAGATGTTGGTGAACACCGGAGACAGCTGGCCAGCGCAGTGCCTGAGGGTGGCTGGAGAGACAGAGTCCGGCCCGGCTGCTTTGCGTGGATTCTGCCTCTTGAAAAGCCCATTAACTTCTCCCTCCTGAAAGGAGAGAGTCGTTTCTGTAGTATGGGTGGGGGATGGGGCCTCTTGGGTGGGAAGGGGTGGTTCAGGACAGTCCAATTGTCTTTCAAATCTACGGTAGAACTCGTTCAGGTCGTTGGCTAGGCGGGAGTCGTTAGTGGTGTGGGGCGCTCTGGGTTTGTAGTTGGTGATGTGCCTGAGCCCTTTGGCAGACAGAAGCAGCGTCGTTAGTAGAGAACTGGTGTTTTAGTGTCTCTGAGTACAGTCGTTTAGCCTCTCTCACCGCTTTGCTAAACCTGTTCTTCGACTCCTTGAATCTGTCTCTATCCCCACTCCTAAACGCTTCCTCCTTCTCCAACCTCAACCTTTTGAGCTTTGCTGAGAACCAGGGCTTGTTGTTGTTAAAGTTCACCCTGGTACGTGTTGGGATACAGCAGTCCTCACAGAAGCTGATGTACACAGCCTCTGTGAGTTCATCCAGACTATTGGTAGCAGTCGTGAACATATCCCAGTCAGTACAGTCTAAGCACGCCCGCAAATCTTCCACAGCCTCACTGGTCCACTGTTTAGATGTCCTCACAGCAGGTTTACAGAGTTTTAGTTGCTGCCTGTATGCACGAATCAGGTGGACCAAGGGAGTTCTGTGCGAGCCGAACAGCCCCGTGACCCACAAGAGAAACATCCCCGCCAAATTCGAGCGTTTGACGGGGTCTATCCGTGAAAAAATATTCACGTTTTTGAGTGCACATGCATTTCTGCTGCAAATGCCTCTGGAAGTTTCATGCCGTTCGTATGCCAATTGTGGCAACACGAAAATGACCCGTTTTCCCATTCCGAGGGATTTCTGTGCGACCCTAACAGCCCCGTGAGCCACAAGAGACACATCCCCGCCAATTTCTAGCGTTTCACGGGGTCTATCCGTGAAAAATATAGACGTTTTTGAGTGCACATGCATTTCTGCTGCAGATGCCTCTGGAAGTTTCATGCCGTTCGTACGCAATGTGGCAACACGAAAATGACCCCTTTTCCCATTCCGAGGGATTTCTGTGCGACCCTAACTAACAGCGCCCGTGAGCCACAAGAGAGACATCCCCGCCAATTTATAGCGTTTCACGGGGTCTATCCGTGAAAAATATAGACGTTTTTGAGTGCACATGCATTCCTGCTGCAAATGCCTCTGGAAGTTTCATGCCGTTCCTATGCAATGTGGCCACACAAAAATGACCCGTTTTCCCATTCCGAGGCATTTCTGTGCGACCCTAACAGCCCCGTGAGCCACAAGAGAGACATCCCCGCCAACTTCTAGCGTTTGACGGGGTCTATGCGTGAAAAATATTAAAATTTTTGAGTGCACGTGCCTTTCTGCTGCAAATGCCTCTGGAAGTTTCATGGCGTTCCTATGCAATGTGGCAACACGAAAATGACCCCTTTTCCCATTCCGAGGGAGTTCTGTGCCACCCTAACAGCCCCGTGAGCCACAAGAGACACATCCCCGCCAATTTCTAGCGTTTCACGGGGTCTATCCGTGA
>NW_027423015.1:1130000-1132500 GCF_048934315.1 Petromyzon marinus
GGAGTAGGGCACGTTCAGCTGGAAGAGCTTGTCCTGAAGCAGGGCAGGGATGATGGTGTTGAAGGCAGAGCTGAAGTCCACAAACAGGATCCTGGCGTAGGATGCTGGGGCGTCCACATGCTGTAGGGTGAAGTGGAGGGCCATGTTAACTGCGTCGTCCACAGACCTGTTGGCTCTGTAGGCAAACTGAAGGGGGTCCAGGAGAGGGTCTGTGATGGCTTTGAGGTGTGCCAGGAGCAGGCGCTCAAAAGACTTCATTACCACAGATGTAAGGGCGACCGGTCTGTAATCATTTAGTCCTGTTGGCCTTAGCTTTTTGGGCACAGCGATGATGGTGGAGGACTTGAGACAGGCTGGTACATGGCATGTCTCCAGGGAGGTGTTAAAGATGTTGGTGAACACCGGAGACAGCTGGCCAGCGCAGTGCCTGAGGGTGGCTGGAGAGACAGAGTCCGGCCCGGCTGCTTTGCGTGGATTCTGCCTCTTGAAAAGCCCATTAACTTCTCCCTCCTGAAAGGAGAGAGTCGTTTCTGTAGTATGGGTGGGGGATGGGGCCTCTTGGGTGGGAAGGGGTGGTTCAGGACAGTCCAATTGTCTTTCAAATCTACGGTAGAACTCGTTCAGGTCGTTGGCTAGGCGGGAGTCGTTAGTGGTGTGGGGCGCTCTGGGTTTGTAGTTGGTGATGTGCCTGAGCCCTTTGGCAGACAGAAGCA
Organism: Petromyzon marinus; assembly: GCF_048934315.1. Lineage (NCBI taxonomy): Eukaryota > Metazoa > Chordata > Hyperoartia > Petromyzontiformes > Petromyzontidae > Petromyzon > Petromyzon marinus. The sequence continues at coordinate 1,130,714 of NW_027423015.1, forward strand.
GCGTCGTTAGTAGAGAACTGGTGTTTTAGTGTCTCTGAGTACAGTCGTTTAGCCTCTCTCACCGCTTTGCTAAACCTGTTCTTCGACTCCTTGAATCTGTCTCTATCCCCACTCCTAAACGCTTCCTCCTTCTCCAACCTCAACCTTTTGAGCTTTGCTGAGAACCAGGGCTTGTTGTTGTTAAAGTTCACCCTGGTACGTGTTGGGATACAGCAGTCCTCACAGAAGCTGATGTACACAGCCTCTGTGAGTTCATCCAGACTATTGGTAGCAGTCGTGAACATATCCCAGTCAGTACAGTCTAAGCACGCCCGCAAATCTTCCACAGCCTCACTGGTCCACTGTTTAGATGTCCTCACAGCAGGTTTACAGAGTTTTAGTTGCTGCCTGTATGCACGAATCAGGTGGACCAAGGGAGTTCTGTGCGAGCCGAACAGCCCCGTGACCCACAAGAGAAACATCCCCGCCAAATTCGAGCGTTTGACGGGGTCTATCCGTGAAAAAATATTCACGTTTTTGAGTGCACATGCATTTCTGCTGCAAATGCCTCTGGAAGTTTCATGCCGTTCGTATGCCAATTGTGGCAACACGAAAATGACCCGTTTTCCCATTCCGAGGGATTTCTGTGCGACCCTAACAGCCCCGTGAGCCACAAGAGACACATCCCCGCCAATTTCTAGCGTTTCACGGGGTCTATCCGTGAAAAATATAGACGTTTTTGAGTGCACATGCATTTCTGCTGCAGATGCCTCTGGAAGTTTCATGCCGTTCGTACGCAATGTGGCAACACGAAAATGACCCCTTTTCCCATTCCGAGGGATTTCTGTGCGACCCTAACTAACAGCGCCCGTGAGCCACAAGAGAGACATCCCCGCCAATTTATAGCGTTTCACGGGGTCTATCCGTGAAAAATATAGACGTTTTTGAGTGCACATGCATTCCTGCTGCAAATGCCTCTGGAAGTTTCATGCCGTTCCTATGCAATGTGGCCACACAAAAATGACCCGTTTTCCCATTCCGAGGCATTTCTGTGCGACCCTAACAGCCCCGTGAGCCACAAGAGAGACATCCCCGCCAACTTCTAGCGTTTGACGGGGTCTATGCGTGAAAAATATTAAAATTTTTGAGTGCACGTGCCTTTCTGCTGCAAATGCCTCTGGAAGTTTCATGGCGTTCCTATGCAATGTGGCAACACGAAAATGACCCCTTTTCCCATTCCGAGGGAGTTCTGTGCCACCCTAACAGCCCCGTGAGCCACAAGAGACACATCCCCGCCAATTTCTAGCGTTTCACGGGGTCTATCCGTGAAACATATAGAAGTTTTTGAGTGCACATGCATTCCTGCTGCAAATGCCTCTGGAAGTTTCATGCGGTTCGTACGCAATGTGGCAACACGAAAATGACCCGTTTTCCCATTCCCAGGGATTTCTGTGCGACCCGAACAGCCCCGTGAGCCACAAGAGACACATCCCCGCCAATTTCTAGCGTTTCACGGGGTCTATCCGTGAAAAATATCAATTTTTTTTTGACTGCACATGCATTTCTGCTGCAAATGCCTCTGGAAGTTGCATGCGGTTCGCATGCAATGTGGCGACACGAAAATGACCCGTTTTCCCATTCCGAGGGATTTCTGTGCCACCCTAACAGCCCCGTGAGCCACAAGAGAGACATCCCCGCCAATTTCTAGCGTATCACGGGGTCTATCCGTGAGAAATATTCACTTTTTTGAGTGCACATGCATTCCTGCTGCAAATGCCTCTGGAAGTTTCATGCGGTTCGTATGCAAT
>NW_027423015.1:1142500-1145000 GCF_048934315.1 Petromyzon marinus
GATTCTGCCTCTTGAAAAGCCCATTAACTTCTCCCTCCTGAAAGGAGAGAGTCGTTTCTGTAGTATGGGTGGGGGATGGGGCCTCTTGGGTGGGAAGGGGTGGTTCAGGACAGTCCAATTGTCTTTCAAATCTACGGTAGAACTCGTTCAGGTCGTTGGCTAGGCGGGAGTCGTTAGTGGTGTGGGGCGCTCTGGGTTTGTAGTTGGTGATGTGCCTGAGCCCTTTGGCAGACAGAAGCAGCGTCGTTAGTAGAGAACTGGTGTTTTAGTGTCTCTGAGTACAGTCGTTTAGCCTCTCTCACCGCTTTGCTAAACCTGTTCTTCGACTCCTTGAATCTGTCTCTATCCCCACTCCTAAACGCTTCCTCCTTCTCCAACCTCAACCTTTTGAGCTTTGCTGAGAACCAGGGCTTGTTGTTGTTAAAGTTCACCCTGGTACGTGTTGGGATACAGCAGTCCTCACAGAAGCTGATGTACACAGCCTCTGTGAGTTCATCCAGACTATTGGTAGCAGTCGTGAACATATCCCAGTCAGTACAGTCTAAGCACGCCCGCAAATCTTCCACAGCCTCACTGGTCCACTGTTTAGATGTCCTCACAGCAGGTTTACAGAGTTTTAGTTGCTGCCTGTATGCACGAATCAGGTGGACCAAGGGAGTTCTGTGCGAGCCGAACAGCCCCGTGACCCACAAGAGAAACATCCCCGCCAAATTCGAGCGTTTGACGGGGTCTATCCGTGAAAAAATATTCACGTTTTTGAGTGCACATGCATTTCTGCTGCAAATGCCTCTGGAAGTTTCATGCCGTTCGTATGCCAATTGTGGCAACACGAAAATGACCCGTTTTCCCATTCCGAGGGATTTCTGTGCGACCCTAACAGCCCCGTGAGCCACAAGAGACACATCCCCGCCAATTTCTAGCGTTTCACGGGGTCTATCCGTGAAAAATATAGACGTTTTTGAGTGCACATGCATTTCTGCTGCAGATGCCTCTGGAAGTTTCATGCCGTTCGTACGCAATGTGGCAACACGAAAATGACCCCTTTTCCCATTCCGAGGGATTTCTGTGCGACCCTAACTAACAGCGCCCGTGAGCCACAAGAGAGACATCCCCGCCAATTTATAGCGTTTCACGGGGTCTATCCGTGAAAAATATAGACGTTTTTGAGTGCACATGCATTCCTGCTGCAAATGCCTCTGGAAGTTTCATGCCGTTCCTATGCAATGTGGCCACACAAAAATGACCCGTTTTCCCATTCCGAGGCATTTCTGTGCGACCCTAACAGCCCCGTGAGCCACAAGAGAGACATCCCCGCCAACTTCTAGCGTTTGACGGGGTCTATGCGTGAAAAATATTAAAATTTTTGAGTGCACGTGCCTTTCTGCTGCAAATGCCTCTGGAAGTTTCATGGCGTTCCTATGCAATGTGGCAACACGAAAATGACCCCTTTTCCCATTCCGAGGGAGTTCTGTGCCACCCTAACAGCCCCGTGAGCCACAAGAGACACATCCCCGCCAATTTCTAGCGTTTCACGGGGTCTATCCGTGAAACATATAGAAGTTTTTGAGTGCACATGCATTCCTGCTGCAAATGCCTCTGGAAGTTTCATGCGGTTCGTACGCAATGTGGCAACACGAAAATGACCCGTTTTCCCATTCCCAGGGATTTCTGTGCGACCCGAACAGCCCCGTGAGCCACAAGAGACACATCCCCGCCAATTTCTAGCGTTTCACGGGGTCTATCCGTGAAAAATATCAATTTTTTTTTGACTGCACATGCATTTCTGCTGCAAATGCCTCTGGAAGTTGCATGCGGTTCGCATGCAATGTGGCGACACGAAAATGACCCGTTTTCCCATTCCGAGGGATTTCTGTGCCACCCTAACAGCCCCGTGAGCCACAAGAGAGACATCCCCGCCAATTTCTAGCGTATCACGGGGTCTATCCGTGAGAAATATTCACTTTTTTGAGTGCACATGCATTCCTGCTGCAAATGCCTCTGGAAGTTTCATGCGGTTCGTATGCAATGTGGCGACACGAAAATGACCCGTTTTCCCATTCCGAGGGATTTCTGTGCCACCCTAACAGCCCCGTGAGCCACAAGAGAGACATCCCCGCCCACTTCTAGCGTTTCACGGGGTCTCTCCGTGAAAAATATCACATTTTTTGAGTGCACATGCATTCCTGCTGCAAATGCCTCTGGAAGTTTCATGCGGTTCGCATGCAATGTGGCGACACGAAAATGACCCGTTTTTTCCCATTCCGAGGGATTTCTGTGCCACCCTAACAGCCCCGTGAGCCACAAGAGACACATCCCCGCCAATTTCTAGCGTTTCACGGGGTCTATCCGTGAAAAATATTCAATTTTTTGACTGCACATGCATTTCTGCTGCAAATGCCTCTGGAAGTTTCATGCGGTTCGCATGCAATGTGGCGACACGAAAATGACCCGTTTTCCCATTCCGAGGGATTTCTGTGCCACCCTAACAGCCCCGTGAGCC
>NW_027423015.1:1202500-1205000 GCF_048934315.1 Petromyzon marinus
GCGGTGAGTGGGGCTGTATTCTTCCTGAAGTCCACAACCATCTCAACTGTCCTTAGAGCATTTAGCTCTAAGTTGTTCTGGCTACACCAGGTCACCAGGTTGTCAGCTTCCCACCTATAGTCAGACTCATCCCCACCAGAGATCAGCCCAATGAGGGTGGTGTCGTCCGACAAACTTCAAGAGTTTGACGGACAGATGATTGGAGGCGCAGCTGTTGGTATACAGGGAGAAGAGCAGTGGGCAAAGGACGCAGCCCTGAGGAGTTCCCGTGCTGATGGACCTGGAGTCAGAGACTTCTGTTCCCGGCTTAACGCACTGCTTCCTGTCAGAGAGGAAGTCTGTGATCCACCTGCAGGTGGAGTAGGGCACGTTCAGCTGGAAGAGCTTGTCCTGAAGCAGGGCAGGGATGATGGTGTTGAAGGCAGAGCTGAAGTCCACAAACAGGATCCTGGCGTAGGATGCTGGGGCGTCCACATGCTGTAGGGTGAAGTGGAGGGCCATGTTAACTGCGTCGTCCACAGACCTGTTGGCTCTGTAGGCAAACTGAAGGGGGTCCAGGAGAGGGTCTGTGATGGCTTTGAGGTGTGCCAGGAGCAGGCGCTCAAAAGACTTCATTACCACAGATGTAAGGGCGACCGGTCTGTAATCATTTAGTCCTGTTGGCCTTAGCTTTTTGGGCACAGCGATGATGGTGGAGGACTTGAGACAGGCTGGTACATGGCATGTCTCCAGGGAGGTGTTAAAGATGTTGGTGAACACCGGAGACAGCTGGCCAGCGCAGTGCCTGAGGGTGGCTGGAGAGACAGAGTCCGGCCCGGCTGCTTTGCGTGGATTCTGCCTCTTGAAAAGCCCATTAACTTCTCCCTCCTGAAAGGAGAGAGTCGTTTCTGTAGTATGGGTGGGGGATGGGGCCTCTTGGGTGGGAAGGGGTGGTTCAGGACAGTCCAATTGTCTTTCAAATCTACGGTAGAACTCGTTCAGGTCGTTGGCTAGGCGGGAGTCGTTAGTGGTGTGGGGCGCTCTGGGTTTGTAGTTGGTGATGTGCCTGAGCCCTTTGGCAGACAGAAGCAGCGTCGTTAGTAGAGAACTGGTGTTTTAGTGTCTCTGAGTACAGTCGTTTAGCCTCTCTCACCGCTTTGCTAAACCTGTTCTTCGACTCCTTGAATCTGTCTCTATCCCCACTCCTAAACGCTTCCTCCTTCTCCAACCTCAACCTTTTGAGCTTTGCTGAGAACCAGGGCTTGTTGTTGTTAAAGTTCACCCTGGTACATGTTGGGATACAGCAGTCCTCACAGAAGCTGATGTACACAGCCTCTGTGAGTTCATCCAGACTATTGGTAGCAGTCGTGAACATATCCCAGTCAGTACAGTCTAAGCACGCCCGCAAATCTTCCACAGCCTCACTGGTCCACTGTTTAGATGTCCTCACAGCAGGTTTACAGAGTTTTAGTTGCTGCCTGTATGCACGAATCAGGTGGACCAAGGGAGTTCTGTGCGAGCCGAACAGCCCCGTGACCCACAAGAGAAACATCCCCGCCAAATTCGAGCGTTTGACGGGGTCTATCCGTGAAAAAATATTCACGTTTTTGAGTGCACATGCATTTCTGCTGCAAATGCCTCTGGAAGTTTCATGCCGTTCGTATGCCAATTGTGGCAACACGAAAATGACCCGTTTTCCCATTCCGAGGGATTTCTGTGCGACCCTAACAGCCCCGTGAGCCACAAGAGACACATCCCCGCCAATTTCTAGCGTTTCACGGGGTCTATCCGTGAAAAATATAGACGTTTTTGAGTGCACATGCATTTCTGCTGCAGATGCCTCTGGAAGTTTCATGCCGTTCGTACGCAATGTGGCAACACGAAAATGACCCCTTTTCCCATTCCGAGGGATTTCTGTGCGACCCTAACTAACAGCGCCCGTGAGCCACAAGAGAGACATCCCCGCCAATTTATAGCGTTTCACGGGGTCTATCCGTGAAAAATATAGACGTTTTTGAGTGCACATGCATTCCTGCTGCAAATGCCTCTGGAAGTTTCATGCCGTTCCTATGCAATGTGGCCACACAAAAATGACCCGTTTTCCCATTCCGAGGCATTTCTGTGCGACCCTAACAGCCCCGTGAGCCACAAGAGAGACATCCCCGCCAACTTCTAGCGTTTGACGGGGTCTATGCGTGAAAAATATTAAAATTTTTGAGTGCACGTGCCTTTCTGCTGCAAATGCCTCTGGAAGTTTCATGGCGTTCCTATGCAATGTGGCAACACGAAAATGACCCCTTTTCCCATTCCGAGGGAGTTCTGTGCCACCCTAACAGCCCCGTGAGCCACAAGAGACACATCCCCGCCAATTTCTAGCGTTTCACGGGGTCTATCCGTGAAACATATAGAAGTTTTTGAGTGCACATGCATTCCTGCTGCAAATGCCTCTGGAAGTTTCATGCGGTTCGTACGCAATGTGGCAACACGAAAATGACCCGTTTTCCCATTCCCAGGGATTTCT
>NW_027423015.1:1215000-1217500 GCF_048934315.1 Petromyzon marinus
GTAGGGTGAAGTGGAGGGCCATGTTAACTGCGTCGTCCACAGACCTGTTGGCTCTGTAGGCAAACTGAAGGGGGTCCAGGAGAGGGTCTGTGATGGCTTTGAGGTGTGCCAGGAGCAGGCGCTCAAAAGACTTCATTACCACAGATGTAAGGGCGACCGGTCTGTAATCATTTAGTCCTGTTGGCCTTAGCTTTTTGGGCACAGCGATGATGGTGGAGGACTTGAGACAGGCTGGTACATGGCATGTCTCCAGGGAGGTGTTAAAGATGTTGGTGAACACCGGAGACAGCTGGCCAGCGCAGTGCCTGAGGGTGGCTGGAGAGACAGAGTCCGGCCCGGCTGCTTTGCGTGGATTCTGCCTCTTGAAAAGCCCATTAACTTCTCCCTCCTGAAAGGAGAGAGTCGTTTCTGTAGTATGGGTGGGGGATGGGGCCTCTTGGGTGGGAAGGGGTGGTTCAGGACAGTCCAATTGTCTTTCAAATCTACGGTAGAACTCGTTCAGGTCGTTGGCTAGGCGGGAGTCGTTAGTGGTGTGGGGCGCTCTGGGTTTGTAGTTGGTGATGTGCCTGAGCCCTTTGGCAGACAGAAGCAGCGTCGTTAGTAGAGAACTGGTGTTTTAGTGTCTCTGAGTACAGTCGTTTAGCCTCTCTCACCGCTTTGCTAAACCTGTTCTTCGACTCCTTGAATCTGTCTCTATCCCCACTCCTAAACGCTTCCTCCTTCTCCAACCTCAACCTTTTGAGCTTTGCTGAGAACCAGGGCTTGTTGTTGTTAAAGTTCACCCTGGTACGTGTTGGGATACAGCAGTCCTCACAGAAGCTGATGTACACAGCCTCTGTGAGTTCATCCAGACTATTGGTAGCAGTCGTGAACATATCCCAGTCAGTACAGTCTAAGCACGCCCGCAAATCTTCCACAGCCTCACTGGTCCACTGTTTAGATGTCCTCACAGCAGGTTTACAGAGTTTTAGTTGCTGCCTGTATGCACGAATCAGGTGGACCAAGGGAGTTCTGTGCGAGCCGAACAGCCCCGTGACCCACAAGAGAAACATCCCCGCCAAATTCGAGCGTTTGACGGGGTCTATCCGTGAAAAAATATTCACGTTTTTGAGTGCACATGCATTTCTGCTGCAAATGCCTCTGGAAGTTTCATGCCGTTCGTATGCCAATTGTGGCAACACGAAAATGACCCGTTTTCCCATTCCGAGGGATTTCTGTGCGACCCTAACAGCCCCGTGAGCCACAAGAGACACATCCCCGCCAATTTCTAGCGTTTCACGGGGTCTATCCGTGAAAAATATAGACGTTTTTGAGTGCACATGCATTTCTGCTGCAGATGCCTCTGGAAGTTTCATGCCGTTCGTACGCAATGTGGCAACACGAAAATGACCCCTTTTCCCATTCCGAGGGATTTCTGTGCGACCCTAACTAACAGCGCCCGTGAGCCACAAGAGAGACATCCCCGCCAATTTATAGCGTTTCACGGGGTCTATCCGTGAAAAATATAGACGTTTTTGAGTGCACATGCATTCCTGCTGCAAATGCCTCTGGAAGTTTCATGCCGTTCCTATGCAATGTGGCCACACAAAAATGACCCGTTTTCCCATTCCGAGGCATTTCTGTGCGACCCTAACAGCCCCGTGAGCCACAAGAGAGACATCCCCGCCAACTTCTAGCGTTTGACGGGGTCTATGCGTGAAAAATATTAAAATTTTTGAGTGCACGTGCCTTTCTGCTGCAAATGCCTCTGGAAGTTTCATGGCGTTCCTATGCAATGTGGCAACACGAAAATGACCCCTTTTCCCATTCCGAGGGAGTTCTGTGCCACCCTAACAGCCCCGTGAGCCACAAGAGACACATCCCCGCCAATTTCTAGCGTTTCACGGGGTCTATCCGTGAAACATATAGAAGTTTTTGAGTGCACATGCATTCCTGCTGCAAATGCCTCTGGAAGTTTCATGCGGTTCGTACGCAATGTGGCAACACGAAAATGACCCGTTTTCCCATTCCCAGGGATTTCTGTGCGACCCGAACAGCCCCGTGAGCCACAAGAGACACATCCCCGCCAATTTCTAGCGTTTCACGGGGTCTATCCGTGAAAAATATCAATTTTTTTTTGACTGCACATGCATTTCTGCTGCAAATGCCTCTGGAAGTTGCATGCGGTTCGCATGCAATGTGGCGACACGAAAATGACCCGTTTTCCCATTCCGAGGGATTTCTGTGCCACCCTAACAGCCCCGTGAGCCACAAGAGAGACATCCCCGCCAATTTCTAGCGTATCACGGGGTCTATCCGTGAGAAATATTCACTTTTTTGAGTGCACATGCATTCCTGCTGCAAATGCCTCTGGAAGTTTCATGCGGTTCGTATGCAATGTGGCGACACGAAAATGACCCGTTTTCCCATTCCGAGGGATTTCTGTGCCACCCTAACAGCCCCGTGAGCCACAAGAGAGACATCCCCGCCCACTTCTAGCGTTTCACGGGGTCTCTCCGTG